>NC_057801.1:31340440-31549032 GCF_018294505.1 Triticum aestivum | reverse complement strand
TTGAAGCAGAAAATGGTACGGATTGAACGTCCAACCAGATTTAATTCTGGGCATGCACATACAGTTTGAACGACCAAACAAACAAACCAACGGTGAAGTGATGTGTATCCTGTGGGTACAAATGCAAGTCGTGCGTGTTCCAGAAGATAACAAGAGAAGAGAGAAAGGGGGGGGGGGTTAAAGCTCACCAGCCGCTAGGAGGGGACAAGGAGACGAATCCGCTGAGGGAGAAGCAGCTGGTTTCCAGTGCCCAAATTTATTTCATTTTGCTGAAGTGACTTGTATCCTGTGCATACAAAAAAGCAAGCAGTGAAGTGACTTGTATCCTGTGCATACAAAAGCAAGTCGTGCGTGCTCCAGAAGAGAAGGGACTAGATTTAGTTGTGGGGGTGCAGTGGGAGAGAGGAAAACTAAAGCTCACCATGTGCAGGAGCCGCTAGGAGCAGAGGAGACGAATCCGCCGCGTGAGGAGTAGTCATCTATCCATATTAGAAGCAGCCGTCCATTGAGTTGAGAGGCATGCGTCCACCATCAGGAAAGTGGGCTCGTCGGGGATGGTTTGGAAGGAATCGCGTCGGGGATAGCGCCATCACCGTCGATGGAGGAGTTGGCCACGGAGCTCGACCCGCAACCACCAGCGAGCGGAGATGGACATGATACGCGAGACTGGGAGCAGCTGGAGAGGGGGGTTGAGACTCCGGTGGCCGGAGATGTGGTGGTTGGCTGCCGCCCTTGAAGGTGGAGGTGGAGGTGGCATGGGTGAGAGGGGAGAGGAGACAGCGGCACTTGTTTATTGACCTTATGAATGGTAACCTCTTGATCTTTAGGTGGTGTCTGCCAGCTGTAGCTTGAGCCAACCATATGTGGCATCCATTGTTCCACCTTTGGCTTCAGATCAGCCGCCTTTTGTGAGAAACAAAGCCAAGGGTGCGGGGCTGGCACTGACAGACAAATAAGCCTAATTAGTAAAATCCCAAATGAAACATGAAGAGGCAAAATTAAAAGCAAAGGCAGATGCATATTCAGAAAGAAGGGGCATTTTAATTTTGCAATAGAAGTGAAAGGCACCATTTCGATCAACCTTGTTGTCAAAACAGGGATAACCCTCTACTGTACAAGAATGCAGACTATAGGAAGGCGACAACTAACTAGCTTTGCCATGAAAAGGAAGACAAGTAAGTGTCTCCCATAACAGAACATCCTCCTACACATAAGAATGTCGGTCTAATACCCCTTCTGCACGGACATAGGAATATCTTATAGCTCTCCTCTTGAGGATTTCAAGATTTATTCTGGGTTCTGCTTGCATTTCGATCGATTAAGTCACGGCAATTTTCACATCTAATCAAATAATTGTCATAGATGCGCTCTAGAAAGCGAATTCAGGACCTCTAATCTACTCTTTGCAGAGAAGAAAGTTTCAGTTTAATATATGTGGTGCAGTAAGCAAGCGAGTTTAGGTAAAAACGAAAAGAGTGTACTTGTTAGCAACCAAACTAACAGACTGACGTACAATCTGCTGCTGTATATATCAGGCCTCTCTTTACAAATTTCATTTCATAAATTAAACAAACAAAGTTAAGAAGATATTGATACATGCAGTAGAAAGAAATTGAAGCAAAAAATGGTGTGGATTGAGCATCCAACCAAATTCAATTCTGGGCCTGCATATACAGATTGAACGGACAAGTTGAGGTTTCCTCTTGCTATGAATAATGAGAAATCTGCTCCTAAAGTAATGTGCCAAGTGATTTGCTTGATAAGTACACATGTCAGTTTACCTAGCTAGAACAGGTCCAGACGATTACAGAGTCATTTAACTAGTTAACAGCAAGCATTACCAAGACCAATTGGGGCCATCAAGGCCAAACCGAAAATCTAAGTAGGCCATGCATGAAGGCCATGACCTAGAGCTATACCGTGGCCCGATGACCATGTGCCCAGAGCAAAGGGGAGAGCAGAGGGTATACCTTTCAACGTTTGTACTCGAGGGCGAACCATGTTGTTGCCGATGACGGTGGAGACGAGAGGGTTGTCATAGCTAGTAGCTGCACATGGAGCTTACGACGAACCTGAACAAGGTAAGCACAAAACTACTAAATACATTATTCTGTTAAAGGAATAGACAAACAAGCCTAATTAGTAGAATCTCAAATCAAACATGAAGAGGGAAAATTAAAAGCGGAGGGGGATGCGTATTCATAAAGTTGAGGCATGTTATTAGCAATAGAAGTGAAAGACACCATTTTGATTAATCTTGTTGTCAAAACAGAGATAACACTTCTACTGTACAAAGGGAGATAGTTAAGCTTTCCTCTTGAGGATGTCAAGATTTATTATGGGTTCAGCTTGCGTTTCAATTCCTTCAAGACAATTTTCACATCTGATGCTCCATATATTGGAGAGTAATGCATAGTAGTTATCTAAGATCTTGAATCTGTAGTAAGAAGGTGAGGTTAGAAGAAGGTTACGCTTTTGTTACTTGGCATCAGGGTCATCCAATTTGCTTGGGGTTTCTTCTTCATCTGCAATCTTCCATCTGTAGTAATCACAAATTAGACCATAATTAAGCAAAGAGACAGAGAGAGAAGCAATAACCATGAAGAAAGATTCAGTTTTTTCTCACAGCTAATCAATTTTTGTGATGGATGTGCTCTAGCAAGCGAATGCAGGACATCATGTCTACTCTCTGCGGAGAAGAAAGTTTTCAGTTTTATATATGTGGTGCAGCAAGCAAGCGAGTTCAAGCGAAAACTAAAACATGGTACTTTGTAGCAAGCAAACTAAACGACTTGAGTACAATTTGCTACTTTCATGGCTATATGACAGAATTACTACTCCAAGTATTAGTATTTCTGTTGGATGTTCTTCATCAAACGCCACACGTCTTGTGCAGGGTTTCGCGTAATAAGTGTACATACTATTTCCAGTTTGATTTCAGTTGTCCTACTAGAAACTACTCCCACGGTAAATAAATACGAGACGTTTTAGATCACTCGAAAGTAGTGATCCAAAACGTCTTACATTTGTGTACAGAGGGAGTACATTTGTATTTACCGTCGTAATTACCAATAACCAATCGGTTATATATTATGCACTTGTACAGAATCCAACTTTACTGCCACAATAGCTAGGTTACCATAGAGTCCAACTTGATAGGAATGAATGAACAAGTACTGGATCCTGAGTTTGATCCACAATCACATAGGTTTTGCTGAAGCAGTAACGTCAAATCTGTGTCCTGTTGATGCATGCACTCTGTGTGGCACTGACAGACTAACAACAGAACAGACTGGAGTGTGTATATGCCAATTAAGCCTCTCTGTAGAAATTTCATTTCATTTCATTTCATAAATGAAACACGCAGGCAGAGTCAGGAAGATGTGAAAAGAAACTAAAGCAAAAAAAATGGTGCGGATTGAACATCCAGCCAGATTGGATTTTGAGGACGCACGCACATACAGATTGAACGACCAAACAAACAAGCAGGCAGTGAAGTGATGTGAATCCTGTGGGTACAGATGGAACTCGTGCGTGCTCCAGATTTAGATGTGGGGGAATGGGAGAGAGGGAAACTGAAACTCACCATGTGCAGTGGCCGCGATGGAGGGAAGGATAAGCAGCCGTCATGGAGGAGGAGACGAATCCTCCGCGTGAGCAGCAGGCGTCCATTAAGAGGCACGCCGTCCACCATCAGGAAAAAGTGGGCTCGTCGGGGACAGCGCCGGACGGGAAGGAGAACGGGGAGGCCGTCGCCGTGGATGGTGGATTTGGCCCCGGAGCTCGATCCACAACCACCACCAGCGGCGATCGAGAGGATCCGCGAGACGGGGTAGGGTGGTTGACCAACAACTGGAGAGGAGGGACTCCGGTGGAAACCGGGGATGTGGTGGTTGGCGGCGGCGCTTCGAGGTGGAGGTGGAGGTGAAGGTGGAATGGCGTGGGTTGGGAACTTGGGATGGGGAAGCGGCAGCTGCGGGGGATTTGTTTGGTGGTTTTTTCCCTTTCCTCTCGTCTCGTCTGCTCCTCTCCCCCTCTCTCTCTTTTGCGGTGCGCTTTGCTTGGCCAATCCCACTCTTACCCACGGATCCATGTCTTTTTGATTGGTTGATACAACCCTCTCACGGATCAAGGGCCTACGAATCCATCCCAGCCGCCCAACACCCCACGATCCGACGGCTGCGACGTGCGTGCCCGTGGCTGCAGCTAGTAGTGCTAGTACCAGCTTTTTCTTTTGTCTTGGGCTGATTGCTAGGTTGTTGAGTGGTGGTGGTGTCATTTAATCCGTTCCTCTCGTTTTCTTCAATGCTGTCAATTACATGTCCCATGGATCGATGAACGCTCCCATGGATCCTCAAGGGCTAGTGACTCGATCCCAGCCGACCAACATCCGATGATCCGACTGTCTATGACGTGCGTGGAACGGGGGCTACTGTACTAATTTTTTTTCTATTCCGGCTGATCATTCGTGGTTTTTTTCTTCCTCTCTCGTTTGGCCTTCTTTTCCGATGCTTGGTCAACCGCATCTCCCATCGATTGATCTTTTCCCCACTCATGCCTTCCACGAATCAAGCATCACGAATCGCTGCACGCTCACTAGTTCGCTATGACCTCTAACAAATTGACCCCCTCTCAAACCGATCCCAGTTGCCCGCCCAGATCTAATGAAAGAGGAAGCAGACTGGTTTGGTCTACGCTTGAGCACGATGTCGTGTTTCTCCCCCTATCACTCTCTCTCCACTAGATTTCAAGCACGGGAGCGGACCGAGATATTCAAACTCATTTGGCTAAGAGCGGTAACGACAACGAGATTCCAGTTTGCAGAACACTTGTTACGTAAGGGCATCACCAACGTTGACCCTCAAACACCCGCATTCGTCTGGGCCGCACGGTCCGGACGTGTTTTGCCATCCTAAGCAGTCCGAACATCCTTTTCTCCGCAAAACCGAGGGGCTTTGCGGGCGCCCCAACTACTGCCACGGACGCGACCGACACCCCCGGACGAACCCATATCTCTCTCCTGACTCTCTCGTGCTTTCCCTCCAACGGACGCGTTGCTTCCCTGCCGCATTCATGCCGGCCCAGAGCGGCTGATATTGATGTTGCAAGATGTGATTGAATAGGAGGGTGTCGCTAACCGACTTGATCACATGTGTCAATGCGGACGCGCCATCCCGAGAAACCTACTCCGGCCATTGTGCCGCATTGAAGCTGTCTGACCTTCCGTTTTTCTGGTCTGGTCGCGGCTATATATACCGTGCTCCGGTGATCCATGTCCACTCCTTCGATTTTCCTCCTCCTCTCCGAGCACCTCCTCCACCTCCGGCAATGACCAATTGATGGTTCTCCAGGCCGGCAGGAAGCGATGACGACAATGGTTCTTCATCCGGTTCTTGGCATCGCTGCCATCAATCTTCAGGGCCCTCAGACTCCACAGCTGTCAGCTCCTCCTGTAATGAGGAGATCGTCAACTCCTTTCGCAATGAGGAGGACCAGGCCGCCGCTACTTCAGTAGCCACGCCTCCTCTTGGAGGCAGCTCTGACGGACGAGGAGATGGAGATGATGATAGAGGGGTCACTCTGGGAGCGTGGTCTGGCGGTGCCCTCGTCGCCGCAATCACGGCGTACGAACTGGGCACAAAGTAAAGGACTCAACATGGCCACCGCATTATGGGTATGTCCGAATCAGCAGGCCAGTGTCACGACCACTAACACCAACTCATCAAGGAGGAACTGTCGTCCGCGATTGCCAACGCATGCAAGCGCATCCTCCACTACCTTGGTGATGGTGGACCCTCTTTGTCGCAGGCCATTGTGTCCGCGTTTGATCCATAACGACCTGGACCTAGTGGCGGCGCGGTATTTTGACCGGTCCGTCACCACCACATAGACGGTTGTGCGGCATCGTCGCCGCCTTGACGGGGAGCTCACCAAGATTTGTGAGGAATGGTCGATAAACGACACCTCTGCCAATTCTAGCAGGGGCAAGGCCACCGCTAGGGCACCATGGCCGAGGGCGGTATTTGCCATTACGGCCCTCTACATGGTGGAGGAGCAAGCGTACCGGCTCCTCTGGGAGCGCCAAGCGGCGGCCGGGCAAGGCTACCGCAGCGGCCCTTCGCCCTACCGTTGCTGAAGGGACGATGATGATGACGACATTGACGACAGGGGTGGTGCGGCCCAGGCCAAGTGCACGAGGTCATCGTCTGCTATAATTTAGCCTCCTAGTTTTTTTCTATTTTAGCTAAATGGTCGAAATATTGTCTGTTTTATATAAATTATGTGTAAACTATGCTGAAATATGTTGTTTTGATATAATTTATCTAGTTTATTCAAAATTGGTTTGAAATATATGCGGGCAGCTTTAGATAGCCGGCTCCCGCATCACTGTTCATGGACTGGTCGTCACCGGTCCGCAGACGGATACGGTGTCTGGTTTAGGGGTCAGTGTTGGAGATGCCCTATGTGGTTGCATAATAGTTAAAGTTTTATGTTGTTTCATCATCATTCATGCATCTCCGTATATGTCCGAACTCAATGTCAACTCAGTCTTTGTCCGAACTCCACGTCAACTTTCCCTACGCACCAATACAAGGTATTTCCATCTTGTTCTCTATTATTTTATGTGAAATTATACATCGTAGTGTAGCAACACAAGTGACAAATAAATATATTTTTTCCAGTAACCACCACGCGCAAGAAAAAAAGATGTCCCGTAATGTGCAATGCAAATAAATACACATAAAATCAAGGAACAACATTGGGATGATACTAGATGGAGAAGGTTGTCGATATGTATGTGATTGAGACGTCAAATTTACGTACTCCATGGCATGGTTCTAGATTATCGTGGATAATCAGGTGGTAATGGCGATGTATGTACGGCGGAGAGAGAGATGCCATTCCACTCGCCGGAGTATCGATTTTAAAAAGCATAGAGTGAAGATGGATGGACCGACATCCAATAGTACGTAGTTTATGAATTCCAAAACGTGTGGACGCAGCACTCAACAAAAGATTCTTCATCACATGTGCCTCTTTATTTCCAATATTTCCATCCAAATCACATGAACATCATCATGTTAGTATATTGTGGTTGGGAATATTTAAATTCCTCCCAAATCACATGAATATTGTGGTTGATATAGTATTATAGAGGACTCAAATAAGATTATAAATAGAACAAATAATTTTCAAAATTCCTGTCATTTCATGCAAAATATATGTTTTAGGTTTATTGTAAAGGAAAATTTTAAAATATGTTTCGGCCAAGATGAGTTGTAATGATGACAACACAATGATGATGATGGTTTTAAGTTTGACCTCACGAGAGAAGACACGCGTGATGAGTTTGATCACATGTTCACGCTTGAGGCTAAATTTCCACCCGTTAGTGGTGTGGGCATCAATAATGAGTCTATGTTAGCCCATCAATGGAGAAAACTAGATGCGCCCACACCCCCTTCAAGACGGTCTTGCTCTTGTACTTGAGCTTCGACGACATGGCGGAGGAGCGGTACGACCGAGGACGCGGGGACGAGACAAGACGACAACTGAGATTTGACGCACCTTTTCACCATGTTATTCTCTTCGACATGCAAGAGAACAATGCATTACTTTGCACCATAAGTATGTTAATCATTGAAAATCAATGTCCCTCCCGGGCGCTTGTAGAAGGAGAAAGTAATGACCACATGTTTTTGCAAATGTTGGTGAATAAAGCACCCCCCTACAGAAGTGTGCAATACTACTTACTAAAATCAGTGGGTATAACTCTTATTCACTAATGGCATGTCTGTGCATGACCACATCACAAGTCATGGCGATATATATTTGTGGGGGTATGTAGGAGAACTCACAAAAGTATTACCGGCCTTTCATTTTACAGGCAGTGTTGGAGATGGTGACAAACGATGCCATAATCTCTCTCTACCACGCCCTCCTCATATTTATATCTCTCAACTCCTCCCTTATCTCTCTCAACCCCTCCAGAACTTGGGCATAACATGTAGGGCTGTGTGTACGCACTTGAGAAGCAGAGACCCATGGCTTTTCACTTGGGAGCTCGGAACTTTGCTATTCTGTGTCCCCACCCAATACCGGAGCCACTGAGCCAAAGCCACCAACACATGCATGTTTAATAGATTTGTTTGTTAATATTGTTTTCGTTGACACAAAACATATATACACGGTATTTTCATAAGTTGGCGCTTGTCATTTTGTGTCAGTCCATCATTATTTGTGGAAGTGGACTTTATACCATGTGGGTATCTACGATCCATTGTAACTGCCAGTATATTAGGTTAGCCAAAATCAACCTTGCAAAACCTCATCACTATCCAGTGGGCCCCAATGCTGAACTAATCTGTTCAACATATCTATGATAATTAAAATTATTGATGTTCACCTCATGTAAATATTTTTTGGTCACATAAGGGCATCTCCAACACTGTCCTGCAAACCAGACACCGTATCCGCCCGCAGACCGGTGAGGACCATGGACTCTAATGCGGGAGCCGTCCATCCAAAGATAGCTTTTATGGTCTCATTTCAAAGGGAATTTAATGAAAAACAAAACAAATTTGATGAAAATTTAAACAAATAGAACCATATTCATTGAAATTTGGATGATTTTACATCAAGCCGGATGATTTTCATCTAAACCGGACCACATTCATTACATTCTCGACATATTTCAACTAAAAGCCCTATTCTAACCTAGGCTAAATGATCGTCGACGCCCGTTTCCCAACACATGTCTTCCCTATGTCCGTCAGCAAGCTCGCCGGATGGTTGTGAGCCCCGGGAAGCAAAGCTTCAGTGGGAGGTAAGGAATTGCCGCGGCTCATTGGCCGACGATGAACAGCCCGCCAAGCTTAGTTTCAACGGGAGGGGAAGTGTAGTGACCATCATGGGACTTGGCGTCCTCCCATGTTCTACTCTTCCTTGCTACCAGCAGTGCCCGTGGACGTGTCGACTTTGTCGTCATGGCGGTGGGGCATGGACGACGCGAAGCTAGCGACGTCGTCAGTGCCATCATAGAATTCTGTCATCGCCTCATCGATCTCCATGAAGGTAGCTTCTTTCCTAGCAGCTGCAGGACGCGGTCCTGCCATTGCTCGTGGCGAATGTCACGGGCGGCATGGTACGACAGGAGCAACGCCTCATACTCGTCCATGTCTATGTCCACCACGATGCCCATGCCAACGATTTGCACCTACGCGCGACGGTGTTTGTCGAGGAGGCGGAGGGTGTACCTCTGGTCGGCGGCGCCAGTCGAAACGCGGCCTCCTGCTCTTTCACCACCATGTCGGTGTATTGTGCCCACGCGCTCGCCCACGGTGATGTTGTCGTGGACCGGTGAGGACGGTGGTGCTTCCTCGTCGTCGGCGTCTCCACCATTGGCCGCGGAGAGCTAGTCCATCCGTGGGCCTGCTAGCCGGAGCAGGTCTCTTCAGCAACTGCATATGTTTAATGGATGGAGGTGGACTCGTTTGAATTTAATGCATGAAGGCGGACGGACGAGCTTTGTTTGAATTTAATGGATGGAGGCGGACGAACGAGTGTCGTTTGAATGCGCATCCCGCACGCGGATGAACGACTACCTCTAGTATATATAGATAGAAGAGATGGTCTTGGTCTTAGATAAAGAAGGCATGGATGGCATATGGTGAAGAGAACGAGGATGGCGTGGATCGCTGACGTGTCGCATTAATTTCAGACCCCCGCCGGTGGGCATCCCTAGTAGGTGACGCCTATCCGTTTCGTCCGCTTGTTTCAACGCATGCAGGGTCCAATGAGAGTTCACGTGTTGAATGCAACGCGGCGATGCTGTGATCAAAAAAATATGGGTGGGTCCTTCCAAAAGCCCAAAGCCCAAACCTTTATCCCCAACCCAACCCTGCTCTACTCCGTCCCCCGATTTCCGCCGCCGCCGCCCTTCCCGCACCGGCCGGCCCTCTCCCCGTTCGAGTTCCACCCCTCCCCTCCTCCCCCCCGCACCGCACGAGCAGCCGTCGCCGACGCTCGTCGGGGGAACGCCGTGCCTGATCCGGCCTCCCCTGTTCCATATCGGCGACCGTCCTCTTCACCGCACGCAACCAACCCCCATCTCTCGGCGCGTCGCAGGCGGGAGCTTGCTGCTCAAGCGGCAATTGACGGCGGCAAGCCGGGAGCCGCCGATATAGATCTTGACCCCAAGGAGTGCCAAGTGGCTGACGAGTTGCAGGGCGTACACCCGGACCCGGACCCGGACGGTGACGGCCATGCTCTCCCTTGGTGCCAGGCAGGTAGGTGCTTGTGTGCAACAGTTGCTGCTGTGAAGACCATAAATCTAATCAAAGTTTTTATCTGATGTTTTCTACTACGTATGTAGTTGTCTACTCTGAAATGTCAATGGCTGTTGAGTCTACCCGTGGCATTGCTGTGAGAGTTGAACTATTTTTGATACCTGACGGACACCGAGTGCTGATTGTGTAGAGAGAAAGATTGGAATTTCTTCACACCTTCCACAGTCTAGACAACTTGCTTATATGACTGACTAGATGTATAGTTAAATTGGATGGAAAGATTGCAGTTTGTGGTGGGCGGACTGATGTTTTGCAGGAAGATGGCTTTTTGTTGAATTTGTGTGACCCCTTTGATTTGATATTTTCTTGATGTTTGGGTTTCAGTTTGGTTTGGCGCTTTCGCTGGCGATCGATATAACCCTGTCGTTGTTGTGTGTGCATTCGTTGCAGGCTGGAGCTGAAACGGAAGCTGATTCCCGTGTGCCAAGTAGCAGACTAGTGGAGGAGTTACAGGGCATACACGACGACCACCGAGGTATGCTCTCCTTGCTTCCCCTTGGTGCCAGGTAGGTGCTAGTGTGCAACAATTGCTCTTGTGAAGAGAATAAGGCTTCCTCTTGGTTTGGGTTCCAAGTACACACATATACCTACTTTGCCGGCCATGGGTGCTTGCTGTGTGCCTGCTGCAAGCATTTGTTTCTGCTTCGTTTACTCGCCGGGGCTATCTGTCACGTGAGTTCTTGTAATATCTGTAGCAGGGGAATGGAAATTCCTTGTAGTTGTGTAGGCTGAAACGTCAACGGCTGCCGAGTCTACCCGTGGCACTATCTGTTTTTCATACCTGACGGACACCCAGCGAGTATATGTGTATCCCCAGGTTGGAATTTCACCCTGTCGACAGTCTAGACAACCAATGCCTTATACCTGACTTACTACATCGATCTCTTGTTGAATGCGTAGGAGAGAAAGAGTGCAATTTACTATACCTGACTTTTTTATGCACGAACGAATATCCTGGATGTGTATTGTGTTGGCAGTGATCTACTGGATGCGGACATGAATGACATGATGGACAAATTCATCGACCTACTTCATGAAACATAGCAATTCATGGACCTACTTCATGCTCGGAATGACAGACTGTAAACTGTTAAAAATGAATATAGCAATTATATTAAAAAATAACATCACTTTAATATTCATTATTTTTTTGTAGATAAAGGGCAAGCATTCTGGGAGGTTCACCAATTTATATTTGGTAAAATTGTTGGAATAACACCATATTTATTCATATATGTTTGGATAACCGATCTTGTTAGTTCAGAAGAAGACGATCACTTGAAATAACAGTCTTGTGATGTACAAAAATACTCTATGAAATGTACATTTTTTGGGTAAGTGGCATAGTTAGTTTTGTGCACATATTGCATTTACACTGCATAAAATACAGATCAACTTGTATAAATTTTAAAATACATTGAAATTTAGCTCAGCAGAAAGATTGATTTTTCAGGAAAAGAAAATTACTTTAAATAAGATTTTGTTGGAAGAAAAAAACACTTGTTTCCTTTCTACGGCTGGATGCATGTAGCGGACTTGTTTTCTACTCTTCCGTGGAATATACAGACAATTTCTGGATATTACTGGAAGGCTCGAAGCAAGAGAGAAAGCTAGAAGTATAGATACCTGTCCTCTGCGTCCTTCACCACAGCAGAGTCCAAAGCTACGTTGTTAGCCACCTAACAGGAGGGCACGGTGCACCCATTTTAAATTCCGGCCGGCGGAATCAGCAGATCAACCAAGAAATATGGCACCAGCACAGAAAGAAAGAGTATACATGTTTCATCGGTCGGTTCTGTACCTGAATATTGGACGAGCCAGCTGAATAAAGTGGAGATTGGACGGGATGGTATTCCTCGTCCGCCAGATCAAACTCCTCCTGGACGCCGGGGCCTTCCGCCAGCATGAGCAGGACCACTGCTGCTTCCTCTTCGGCGCTCTGCGTCGGACTCATTGGATTTTTACGATGGCCGGGAAGGTGGACGGCAGTGAAGCAGGGTTGCTTGGATTCATCTCTGCCGTGGTGTAGTGCGACGAGAGGAGAGAGACGGCAGGACAAAAATGTGTGAGAGGGATTATGGGAATCTGAATGGAACGATGGGGGAATAGATTATTTGTCGTGGTGTGTATACATCACTAGATATGTAGATCAGGCTGTCATTATTAGAAAAGATTGGCAGCGTTTCACTAAATTGATTGTGGTATTTCAAAAAAATTCAGGGATTTTGAAATCGTATCTAATAATGAATTAAGAGGTTCTAAATTACAATTAAAGTATAAGACTATGCCTTTTTTGCTTGTGCAAATAAAGGAAAGAAATATATGCCCAGTTGGTGTCGCCTAGCTAATTGCCTATGTATCCACTCTCTTAGCTGGAACAATCTTGCCTATGTTCACACTCAAGTCTATCCCCCAATGATTTATTTTGAGATAAATTGTTGCCTTTATAACCAAGCCTTATATTTCAAAGCTTCCCTACTTTTTTATAGAATTTGTATTTCCAGCATTCCAGTGCTCTTGAAACAATGGGCTGATTGTTTTGGGGGTTTTGCCCATTCTACATTTGCCCATAAATGTAACCTTTAAAAATAAGCCGACCTACACAAGAACGTATGCCTAAGTTTTCTGAAAAATAGGCCTACTGGGAAATTTAAATTCCATTTGGAAAATAAATTAGGAGTTTTAAATTTCAAATGAGTTGACTAATGGTTGAAATTTTATTGGAGCTACTATAACATGTCGTCTTGAGATCCATTTGAGAAAGGAAAACATTTGAAAATGA
Source organism: Triticum aestivum (assembly GCF_018294505.1). NCBI lineage: Eukaryota > Viridiplantae > Streptophyta > Magnoliopsida > Poales > Poaceae > Triticum > Triticum aestivum. The sequence goes on along the minus strand of NC_057801.1, from coordinate 31,535,901 downwards.
CAAGCCGGTCGAAGTTTCGGCCGGTCGCCTCGATCGCCAACATGCCTGCTTGCTCGTGCACGTGACCACGTCGTTCTTGCCCCACGCAAAATGCTTTCTCTATTGCCTTATCTCCTCGCAATGCAGCGCAGCCACTCATTGTCCAGCTCCAAACTCCCAGCAATGGTTAGCCCATCACGGCAATCTCCGCCAACGAGCGAATCCCGGATGTGTTGCTCGTGCGGATCCTGCCTACCCACGGCTGCAGCGCTCACTTGGCTCCTCCCTCTCCCATGGAAACAGCGGTACCGCGCGCGCCGCAATTGGGGCAGCAGAGGCCATGGGTAGTTTTTGTCAGGCAGTGTGGCTAGCACTGCTGCTGGGTGATCAAGACCATGCTACAAATGGTTATTTTTTTGCTGGAACCGGCTGGGAAAACGCTGCTACCGGCGGTGGAGATGGCGGTCTCTGGTGCTGCAAGCGATGAATTTTTTTGTCGGAACTGGCCGGCGAAAGAGTTGCATGCACACATGAGCAGTACTGCTAGAACTGGACGACGATACATGTCCTTTTGCTACAAGCGGTTCTATGTTTTGCTACAACCCGCAAAACATTTTCTGGATCCAGTTACATTCTTAGAACTAAAAGGAAGTCACAAAGTGATTAGCTACTAGCCAATGACTCACAAAGAAAAGAAGCATCGAACACAAAACTTCAAGAGAGTCATAGCTTAAACACTAACTCAAGAAAATTAACGTCGCCCACGCTAGGATGAAATAGTTCACACCAAATAGATAGTGCTTTTGTAGGTGTGTGTGTGGGTGGGTTGATGGGGGCAGGGAGTTTCTCAGTGACCAACACCAGCTTGGAAGATGCCAGTGACTCAGGTGAGGATGGGCAAAAGTTTCGCCTTTGGTTTATGATTACTTTTTTGGCCCTACCCTAGATGGCCGAAATTTGGCTATTTCACAATTTTCAGAAATATCTTAGACGGAATAGGAAAACCAAAATTTGAATTTTGGAACAAAATAGGACAGGAAATTTCCCATTTTTTTTAAATCAAGCGGAACAAAAGTTAACGTTCCTATGTAACCCACACAAATTAGTCCAAGACTTACAGTCCACAAACCATCACACATTAGCTGAAAGTTTAGACAACCAAGTACAACCAACAATCTTTCAATTTGATTTTCTTGGCCGACAACGACATTACCTGGCCGAGGCGAGATATCCGAAATTTGGCCGAAATTTAGTTTTCTTAACCGACATTTACGAGGGCCATGCGAGATGGGCTGACAGCGATCTATGGGCCTCATGCCATAGACGGTGCTCATTCTTGTGTCTAGGGCCCATTTATGGCGCTAGACCCGGTGCTTGCTTGCAGCCTCTTCGCCTGCAAGTTTTTCAACAACTCATCGCGAACCTTGACATGTTCCGAGCACATGGTGGAGCCGGATTGTGCTGGCTTGCCACAATTCCAGTTACGAGCATTGCACCGCCGTTCTGCTGGCATTATCAAGGGCTCAGCTTTAACCTCTAGTTCTTCAACTTCTGCCTCCGGCCATTCTCCAACACTTTCCCCGTCTGGCTCTTCATCAGTACTGCCATATCAAAGCAGAAGTGCACACTCATTTATACTCCCAAAACACCACATGTTTGTAGTGCAAAGTAAATACATACAAAACATATAATCATATGCTGTTGCTAGCAAAGTAAATACATACAAAACATATAATCATATGCTGTTCCTGGCATGGTGTTTCTCCATGTCGCTGGCAAGCTCAGGGCCAGCAAGCCCAAGCTCCGTCCACCGCTTCGCATGTACCTGCTTGTCAGGAGTCGGCCGACAGGTGGCGGGAGCATAGGCGGTTAGGTAGAGGTTGTCGGGGCACGTGTCAATCCACCGTCTGGAAGAACAACTTTATTGACATTCGTCCACACGCGTGTCGCAGTAACAAAAGGTAGCCACCATTATGTTTCTCGTGGAAACACTAATTTGCTTCTGCGAGAAGCACAACCTGTGTCTCTGCAAGAAGCACATATTTACTTCCACGAGAAGCACAACCAATGGTTCCGTCAGAAGCACAGTTTGTGCTTCCATGAGAAGCACAACTGTGCTTCAACTGTGCTTCTTGAAAGGGAAAAGCAAAACCTATGCTTGTATGAGAAACATAGTGATTCCGCGAGAAGCACAACATGTCTTTCCCTAAAAAAAACACAACATGTGCTTTCAGAAAAAACTGAAAACCACAACCGTGCTTTCGGGCTCCCTTCTTTTCTTTTGGTTTTCTTGGTATTCTTTTTTTACACGGTTTTTGTTTTTGGAACTTTTTGGTATTCGTTTCTTCCTATTTTGAGATTTTCTTTTCTGGTTTATGGGATTTTCACGAAAAAAAGTTCATTGAAACATATTAACATGAGATTTAGTTTCGACCATGCAGACGCGAAATATGCAATGCTGAAAATGATTTGGTATAAACACATGGTTCCAAAGATAAAACGTTTTGAATAAACGAATCCGCCAAAAAAAGGGGGAAAACTCTCAGGTTGTGACAAGTGGCACATGCAATGCATCCACTTGTCAGCACCTTAAGAGATGGGGAATGACCTTTGAAAAGGGTGACCCTTATCGAGTGATTACGTATTTTCTAATGATATTAAAAACATACTTTTTTCACAGATATTACAAGCAATTGTATTAAAATCTAATGTTATTGGGCCACATTGGGACAACCCATATAGGGGGAGTATCAGGCCCGGTCCTAGGGGTGTGCAACCTGTGCCCCCGCACAGGGCCCCCAAGTTTTAGGGCCTCAAAATTTGTATGCGTTAGTATTAGTTTCATTAGCGATAGGATGATGGGCCTCATGTTCTGTCGTCGCTCTGGCCTGCTGTCCCGATCGCGACCCTCTTCTCTCCGCTTCTCACGCCTCTCATCTCATCAGCTGCGTCCTAGCGATCAATCGACATCGACGGATCAAGATTCACTCAGGAAAAAAAATAGCGATCGAAGCGTCTCTTCTCTCCCTTCGTTTCTTCGTGCAGGTCGAGCACACGACATGGCCTGCCGCACACTGTGCGGACTTGGCCAATTGTGCGAGTTAGAGAGATCTTATAGCTATGATGATAGGCAGCGACAATTTGCTGCAGAGGTACATCAAGTGTACATACCTGGAACACCACGCCGCATGCGTTCCCGTACGGCCCGTGGGTGCGAAGGTTGGTGACAAAGTTGAGCGACCTGATGACGACGTTGTCGTTGAAGTGGCTGTAGTGGCCTTCCACACTCGTCAGGTATTCGTCCCGCTGCAGACGAAACTGCATGCACACGCGAAACAAGTGGCTTGTGAACTCATCCACAACATGCACACACAGAGACTAATGATTAGTTAGGCAACTAATACAATGGCGGTGGACTACCCGTTGTTAGTTAGAGTAATTGGCACCGTGGTCATGCCGCCTTTCCATCCCCTGAGTGAGCCGTCCCCTGGATATATCGTCCCCAGAGCTCGGTCTCCTCCCGGTCTTTCCGCATGTACGTTACGCGAATGGCGTGAACGGCGCGGCAGTGGCGGACGGCGACAAGGACAATGCGTGTCACCTCGCCCACCATGCCCATCCTTTCTGGCGTTGCCGCCGCCGCCGCAAGGGCCCATCCTCACAACCTCTCCGGCCTGCATCTCATCTCACACCAGAAACATGCAATCATCAATCAACCAACATAGCTAGCTAGCAAGACAGATCGAATCGGAGATCTCTTGCCACTGCGGACGGATTCGTCCACCTCGCGCAACTTGCCAGGCCTCCCTCAATCCACCTTCTTGTCCAACTCTCTTCTGGCTCTGCGGGCTCCTGCTCCTGTGACCTATCCTGCCATTCGCCACAACCGCGATCCACATCTGCAGCCATCGTCTTCTCCAACTATTGCTCCGTCGCCGTCGCCCAGCCCCAAGCGCCCAAAGTCCTAGGTCGCACGCGCACCCCGCACGCGGATGAACGACCCCCTCTAGTATATATAGATAGAAGAGATGGTCTTGCTCTTAGATAAAGAAGGAATGGATGGCATGGCGAAGAGAACGAGGATGGCGTGGAACGCTGACGTGGCGCATTAATTCCAGACCCCTGCTGGACAGCCGCCGGTGGGCATCCCTAGTAGGTGACGCCTATCCGTTTCGTTCGCTTGTTTCCAGCTAAGGGAATTACTACGTGTTCATGGTGGCACACGCTTCTAACAACTTAAGAACCAATGATGTATCAACTTCCTTTCCTCTGTTTCTACAAAACCTTCCAAGTGAGTTATCTATTTATTCTGGTTTCTCGGAGGATGATGTAAAACAAAGATTGTTCTGGATTTTTTTTCATTTATTATGTATATATGTTTCTAATAATGTTCAAGCCTTCTTTGATGTTGATGTTGATGTTGATGGGCATCAGCAGTCTCTTTTTCTCTTATATGCTTGCTGGCGTTTACATGGGGGCATTGATTGATCTGCTAACATACACATGGACGATGATCCTCAACAAGTCCTCCCTTTAGATCATCATAAACCTTGATAGATAGACAGATTGATACATTTGGTCCGATCGCATCTGTCAATGACATACCATACCAACTTGGCATGGCGCACAACAATTCTCATCGACCTTTTACATACATACATTTTTTTCGGCCAAAAAAGAGCATATACCAGGTAAATCACAAAGAACAACTAGTTTGCCATCACACAGGCAATGGCAAGTACCAGTGTTGCCTTGCACATCAATTTCTTGGAGATTTCATTTCAAACTCCATGGATGGACTAGTGTCCAAAAGATTGTGATGCATACAAACAACGGCACAAATACCAAAAGGTCAAGGCCCTCTACGAGTCCTTAGATTACTACTGTATATACAACGCCCGATCACTCCACGCCCAAAACAAAACAAGACGTTCAGTCCCAAGACTAAAGAAAACCAAACAAAAGAGCTAAAACAGGACACTGCTCTAACCAAGTAAATGAAGGCTAATGTTCCATGCAACAAGAAACAGGACACTGCTCTAGTGCCTGAAGCTCATTCCTCCTGCTCCTCTGTTGCGGCTGCAGGCGGTCGTGCAGCCCGGCGCTCATGAGGTTGTTGTCGCTGCGGAAGAAGACGTTGCCCACCAGCTTGCTGCTCTTCTCATCCTCACGCACCTGCTTGAATCCTGGCAACAACCGAGACAATGAGACCACGATGAAGGGGGAACATACCCAAGCTGGTGGCGTACATAAACCAGCTATTGACAAGATCCTGGCCCAGTTCTTTTCACCGATTCTCTCATAATCTTGAGAAACAGAATCGACCCTCCACACAGCTTCTCCCAGAATGTTGAGACCATATTTTTTTACAGTCCTGGATGTTTACATTCTAACTATCTAGGATTGTCAAAAAAAATAAGGGTTCAAGATTCTGGGAGAAGCTGCGGGAAGGCCTGATTCTCAAGATTCTACGAGAATCGACCAGAAGAACTGGGCCAGGGACCAAAATAAAGCAAGGATCCCTGAAACTACATACTAAAACAGTAAAGATGTGACAAACTAACTAGACATGCTGAGGTGTGAAGTCGCAGTCCGATGATACATGAGCAGATTAATTTTTGATCGCTCATACTTGTGTATGAATACAACAACTCAAACCAAAATAAAGCAAGAGTTGTTTCCTCACAAAACAAGCAAGAGTTGACTAATGGTTGAAATTTTATTGGAGCTACTATAACATGTCGTCTTGAGATCCATTTGAGAAAGGAAAACATTTGAAAATGACAAGCCGGTCGAAGTTTCGGCCGGTCGCCTCGATCGCCAACATGCCTGCTTGCTCGTGCACGTGACCATGTCGTTCTTGCCCCACGCAAAATGCTTTCTCTATTGCCTTATCTCCTCGCAATGCAGCGCAGCCACTCATTGTCCAGCTCCGAACTCCTAGCAATGGTTAGCCCATCACGGCAATCTCCGCCAACGAGCGAATCCCGGATGTGTTGCTCGTGCGGATCCTGCCTACCCACGGCTGCAGCGCTCACTTGGCTCCTCCCTCTCCCATGGAAACAGCGGTACCGCGCGCGCTGCAATTGGGGCAGCAGAGGCCATGGGTAGTTTTTGTCAGGCAGTGTGGCTAGCACTGCTGCTGGGTGATCAAGACCATGCTACAAATGGTTAGTTTTTTTGCTGGAACCGGCTGGGAAAACGCTGCTACCGGCGGTGGAGATGGCGGTCTCTGGTGCTGCAAGCGATGAATTTTTTTGTCGGAACTGGCCGGCGAAAGAGTTGCATGCACACATGAGCAGTACTGCTAGAACTGGACGACGATACATGTCCTTTTGCTACAAGCGGTTCTATGTTTTGCTACAACCCGCAAAACATTTTCTGGATCCAATTACATTCTTAGAACTAAAAGGAAGTCACAAAGTGATTAGCTACTAGCCAATGACTCACAAAGAAAAGAAGCATCGAACACAAAACTTCAAGAGAGTCATAGCTTAAACACTAACTCAAGAAAATTAACGTCGCCCACGCTAGGATGAAATAGTTCACACCAGATAGATAGTGCTTTTGTAGGGGTGTGTGTGGGTGGGTTGATGGGGGCAGGGAGTTGCTCAGTGACCAACACCAGCTTGGAAGATGCCAGTGACTCAGGTGAGGATGGGCAAAAGTTTCGCCTTTGGTTTATGATTATTTTTTTGGCCCTACCCTAGATGGCCGAAATTTGGCTATTTCACAATTTTCAGAAATATCTTAGACGGAATAGGAAAACCAAAATTTGAATTTTGGAACAAAATAGGACAGGAAATTTCCCATTTTTTTTAAATCAAGCGGAACAAAAGTTAACGTTCCTATGTAACCCACACAAATTAGTCCAAGACTTACAGTCCACAAACCATCACACATTAGCTGAAAGTTTAGACAACCAAGTACAACCAACAATCTTTCAATTTGATTTTCTTGGCCGACAACGACATTACCTGGCCGAGGCGAGATATCCGAAATTTGGCCGAAATTTAATTTTCTTAACCGACATTTACGAGGGCCATGCGAGATGGGCTGACAGCGGTCTATGGGCCTCATGCCATAGACGGTGCTCATTCTTGTGTCTAGGGCCCATTTATGGCGCTAGACCCGGTGCTTGCTTGCAGCCTCTTCGCCTGCAAGTTTTTCAACAACTCATCGCGAACCTTGACATGTTCCGAGCACTTGGTGGAGCCGGATTGTGCTGGCTTGCCACAATTCCAGTTACGAGCATTGCACCGCCACTCTGCTGGCATTATCAAGGGCTCAGCTTTAACCTCTAGTTCTTCAACTTCTGCCTCCGGCCATTCTCTAACACTTTCCTCGTCTGGCTCTTCATCAGTACTGCCATATCAAAGCAGAAGTGCACACTCATTTATACTCCCAAAACACCACATGTTTGTAGTTCAAAGTAAATACATACAAAACATATAATCATATGCTGTTGCTAGCAAAGTAAATACATACAAAACATATAATCATATGTTGTTCCTGGCATGGTGTTTCTCCATGTCGCTGGCAAGCTCAGGGCCAGCAAGCCCAAGCTCCGTCCACCGCTTTGCATGCACCTGCTTGTCAGGAGTCGGCCGACAGGTGGCGGGCGCATAGGTGGTTAGGTAGAGGTTGTCGGGGCACGTGTCAATCCACGGTCTGGAAGAACAACTTTATTGACATTCGTCCACACGCGTGTCGCAGTAACAAAAGGTAGCTACCATTATGTTTCTCGTGGAAACACAAATTTGCTTCCACGAGAAGCACAACCAATGGTTCCGTCAGAAGCACAGTTTGTGCTTCCATGAGAAGCACAACTGTGCTTCAACTGTGCTTCTTGAAAGGGAAAAGCAAAACCTATGCTTGTATGAGAAACATAGTGATTCCGCGAGAAGCACAACATGTCTTTCCCTAAAAAAACACAACATGTGCTTTCAGAAAAAACTGAAAACCACAACCGTGCTTTCGGGCTCCCTTCTTTTCTTTTGGTTTTCTTGGTATTCTTTTTTTACACGGTTTTTGTTTTTGGAACTTTTTGGTATTCGTTTCTTCCTATTTTGAGATTTTCTTTTCTTGTTTATGGGATTTTCACGAAAAAAAGTTCATTGAAAGATATTAACATGAGATTTAGTTTCGACCATGCAGACGCGAAATATGCAATGCTGAAAATGATTTGGTATAAACACATGGTTCCAAAGATAAAACGTATTGAATAAACGAATCTGCCAAAAAAAAGGGGAAAACTCTCAGGTTGTGACAAGTGGCACATGCAATGCATCCACTTGTCAGCACCTTAAGAGATGGGGAATGACCTTTGAAAAGGGTGACCCTTATCGAGTGATTTCGTATTTTCTAATGATATTAAAAACATACTTTTTTCACAGATATTACAAGCAATTGTATTAAAATCTAATGTTATTGGGCCACATTGGGACGACCCATATAGGGGGAGTATCAGGCCCGGTCCTAGGGGTGTGCAACCTGTGCCCCCGCACAGGGCCCCCAAGTTTTAGGGCCTCAAAATTTGTATGCGTTAGTATTAGTTTCATTAGCGATAGGATGATGGGCCTCATGTTCTGTCGTCGCTCTGGCCTGCTGTCCCGATCGCGACCCTCTTCTCTCCGCTTCTCACGCCTCTCATCTCATCAGCTGCGTCCTAGCGATCAATCGACATCGACGGATCAAGATTCACTCAGGAAAAAAAATAGCGATCGAAGCGTCTCTTCTCTCCCTTCGTTTCTTCGTGCAGGTCGAGCACACGACATGGCCTGCCGCACACTGTGCGGACGTGGCCAATTGTGCGAGTTAGAGAGATCTTATAGCTATGATGATAGGCAGCGACAATTTGCTGCAGAGGTACATCAAGTGTACATACCTGGAACACCACGCCGCACGCGTTCCCGTACGGCCCGTGGGTGCGAAGGTTGGTGACGAAGTTGAGCGACCTGATGACGACGTTGCCGTTGAAGTGGCTGTAGTGGCCTTCCACACTCGTCAGGTATTCGTCCCGCTGCAGACGAAACTGCATGCACACGCGAAACAAGTGGCTTGTGAACTCATCCACAACATGCACACACGGAGACTAATGATTAGTTAGGCAACTAATACAATGGCGGTGGACTACCCGTTGTTAGTTAGAGTAATTGGCACCGTGGTCATGCCGCCTTTCCATCCCCTGAGTGAGCCGTCCCCTGGATATATCGTCCCCAGAGCTCGGTCTCCTCCCGGTCTTTCCGAATGTACGTTACGCGAATGGCGTGAACGGCGCGGCAGTGGCGGACGGCGACCTGGACAATGCGTGTCACCTCGCCCACCATGCCTATCCTTTCTGGCGTTGCCGCCGCCGCCGCAAGGGCCCATCCTCACAACCTCTCCGGCCTGCATCTCATCTCACACCAGAAACATGCAATCATCAATCAACCAACATAGCTAGCTAGCGAGACAGATCGATCGGAGATCTCTTGCCACTGCGGACGGATTCGTCCACCTCGCGCAACTTGCCAGGCCTCCCTCAATCCACCTTCTTGTCCAACTCTCTTCTGGCTCCGCGGGCTCCTGCTCCTGTGACCTATCCTGCCATTCGCCACAACCGCGATCCACCTCTGCGGCCATCGTCTTCTCCAACTATTGCTCCGTCGCCATCGCCCAGCCCCAAGCGCCCAAAGTCCTAAGTCGCACGCGCACCCCGCACGCGGATGAACGACCCCCTCTAGTATATATAGATAGAAGAGATGGTCTTGCTCTTAGATAAAGAAGGCATGGATGGCATGGCGAAGAGAACGAGGATGGCGTGGAACGCTGACGTGGCGCATTAATTCCAGACCCCTGCTGGACAGCCGCCGGTGGGCATCCCTAGTAGGTGACGCCTATCCGTTTCGTCCGCTTGTTTCCAGCTAAGGGAATTACTACGTGTTCATGGTGGCACACGCTTCTAACAACTTAAGAACCAATGATGTATCAACTTCCTTTCCTCTGTTTCTACAAAACCTTCCAAGTGAGTTATCTATTTATTCTGGTTTCTCGGAGGATGATGTAAAACAAAGATTGTTCTGGATTTTTTTTCATTTATTATGTATATATGTTTCTAATAATGTTCAAGCCTTCTTTGATGTTGATGTTGATGTTGATGGGCATCAGCAGTCTCTTTTTCTCTTATATGCTTGCTGGCGTTTACATGGGGGCATTGATTGATCTGCTAACATACACATGGACGATGATCCTCAACAAGTCCTCCCTTTAGATCATCATAAACCTTGATAGATAGACAGATTGATACATTTGGTCCGATCGCATCTGTCAATGACATACCATACCAACTTGGCATGGCGCACAACAATTCTCATCGACCTTTTACATACATACATTTTTTTCGGCCAAAAAAGAGCATATACCAGGTAAATCACAAAGAACAACTAGTTTGCCATCACACAGGCAATGGCAAGTACCAGTATTGCCTTGCACAACAATTTCTTGGAGATTTCATTTCAAACTCCATGGATGGACTTGTGCCCAAAAGATTGTGATGCATACAAACAACGGCACAAATACGAAAAGGTCAAGGCCCTCTACGAGTCCTTAGATTACTACTGTATATACAACGCCCGATCACTCCACGCCCAAAACAAAACAAGACGTTCAGTCCCAAGACTAAAGAAAACCAAACAAAAGAGCTGAAACAGGACACTGCTCTAACCAAGTAAATGAAGGCTAACGTTCCATGCAACAAGAAACAGGACACTGCTCTAGTGCCTGAAGCTCATTCCTCCTGCTCCTCTGTTGCGGCTGCAGGCGGTCGTGCAGCCCGGCGCTCATGAGGTTGTTGTCGCTGCGGAAGAAGACGTTGCCCACCAGCTTGCTGCTCTTCTCATCCTCACGCACCTGCTTGAATCCTGGCAACAACCGAGACAATGAGACCACGATGAAGGGGGAACATACCCAAGCTGGTGGCGTACATAAACCAGCTATTGACAAGATCCTGGCCCAGTTCTTTTCACCGATTCTCTCATAATCTTGAGAAACAGAATCGACCCTCCACACAGCTTCTCCCAGAATGTTGAGACCATATTTTTTTACAGACCTGGATGTTTACATTCTAACTATCTAGGATTGTCAAAAAAATAAGGGTTCAAGATTCTGGGAGAAGCTGCGGGAAGGCCTGATTCTCAAGATTCTACGAGAATCGACCAGAAGAACTGGGCCGGGGACCAAAATAAAGCAAGGATCCCTGAAACTACATACTAAAACAGTAAAGATGTGACAAACTAACTAGACATGCTGAGGTGTGAAGTCGCAGTCCGATGATACATGAGCAGATTAATTTTTGATCGCTCATACTTGTGTATGAATACAACAACTCAAACCAAAATAAAGCAAGAGTTGTTTCCTCACAAAACAAGGATCAGCAAGATGTACACCAACGAGCTAGTTTATACAAGCAAGTTGTATTTCCTGGGAACTAACTAGTGAAATGCTAGTTGAGCAAGACGCGAGAGGATGCACTGCTAATTATGCTTGGTACCAAGATTATTTGATTTGGATGCGCCTATATATGGTCTTCACAAGAGCAAGAATGTTTTACTTACACATGCAAGAGCAAGGTTTCGCAATAATGGGGAGGAAGGAGAGGAAGGCATACCTTCAGGCAGCTCGTTGGGAAGGGGTCGGAGATGCTGCTGCAAGTTGCCGCTCCATGGCGTCGGCAGTAACAGGGTCGGAGAAGCACGGGCGCATCGTCACCCGAGCAGGAGCTCCAGCAGGCCATTGTGGTCTTCAATGCCTGAAGGTGGTGGGGGAAGAGGACCTGCAGCTCACTAGGCAGGAGGCACTGTACCTGCAGCAAGTTGAACACCAACGAGTATATACAAGTAAGTTGTGTTTCCAGCCTGGGAAGCTCATTGCTAGCTGTGCAAGAGCTGAGAACCTAAACAAGGCAAGCTCATTTGAATCATCTTATTAACATCGTAACAAGTTGATTTGAATCATTTACAATTTACACACACAGCGGCAGCAGCAAGGTCTGATTGCTTTTCACACAAGATGGAGACCAGAACACGAGATTTCATACCAAATACAACTCGAGTGCACTGATCGAATGAGTAACCTGAAGCACTACAAACAACCTTGGTGGTTGGATATAAGAATATGGGTGATAAAATTAAAGTGGTTTTGGATCGAATGAAGACAAAACAAAGGAAACTTCTTAATTAAGTAGACAACTCCAGGTGCCGGTATTTGGAGCTCCAAGTGGGCAGAGAGTAAAGAAGAAAATTTTAGATCAGGAACAAAAATAATTCTCATCTTGGGCATTGGACAACTCTATACAAAATCAAAGCGATCACCTGGTCAACACAAGAAAATCAACCCTCAGAACAGGTGTTACTTCCTACTCGTAGTCGTAGAAACTTAAGGTTGTAAACCTTAGAAAAAGAAGGCCTGAGAAATCAAACTACCTACTATACCAGAACCAGCCAAAACACGCCGCATAAACCAAATCACGTGGTGGAGTTCATGTACTTTATTCCTTACAACGGTTGTTCAACCTATGGAGTCTAAACAAAAACATCATGTTCGACGCTCAAAGTTCAAACCGACACGAAAGGACGAAATTGAGTTAAAGCTAAAGTATATATAGGAAAAACACTCCAGAAATGAGGTCTTCCATAGCCAGAGACAAATGAGACAATGAACAGCGAGCAAGCGAGCAGGCCAGAGACAAACGGGCATGATATGCAACCCAATAGTGACAAAAAACAAAGCATGGATTCCAGTAGTGAACTACTAAAACATGAAAGTTTAGATCAAGGACAAAAAAAATTCTCTTTTGGGGCATCGAACAGCTCTACAAAATCAAAGCAATCACCTAGTTAACACAAGAAATCCAACCCTCGGAATATATGTTACTTCCTACTTGTAGTGGTAGAAACTTTAGGGTATAAACCTCAGAAAAAGAAGGTCTGGGAAATCAAACTACCTACTATACGAGAGCCAGCCAAAACAATATGCATAAACCAAAATATAGCAGTACGACAGGGATGAATTATGTCCAAATTCCATCACATGCTGGATTTCATGTACTTTATACCTTACAGGAGTTGTTAACCCTTATGGAGCCTAAACAAAAAGCATCATTGGGCGCTCAGGTGGAACCAACATAACATGAAGAAATTGAGTTAAAGCTAAGGTTTATACACGAAATGCGGCACAAAACCATGGCATAATTAGCACTTGAGGAATAAACCCACTAAATGGTAAAACTGGTTATTACAACAGACCATCACCATCCTTTGCCTCGATGCCAACACCAGAATCAGACACGGCTCGATGGCTGGATACCATCTCATGGCAGAGGGAGAGGATAAGGGAAGACCAGGAACTCACCAAAAAAGATTAGGCATTGGTGTCAGCAGGCCAGCTGCCCAACCTCTGCCCAGCCGTGGCGTTGAAGGCCAGCTTAAGCTCCATCAATTCGTCACTTGAAGGCAACTAGCACAGGAGGTAGTGGGAAGGATCAATTATTATGCATGATTCAAATTTTTATTTTGAATAGTAATGCGAGTACATTATGCATGAAACACTGACAGAGAAATAATTTTTATACATCCAACAACTAAACTGAAATTGTTACTCATAAATCTGAGATACATCTAAATCTTAAAAGGATTAGCTTGGATAAGTTTCCAGCAAGCTAATCTTCCAACTCTGGATAGAGCAAACAAAACTCTGGATAGAGCACCGCACTGAGCATACAACACCCTGATATTAGATGTGTGTGTAAAACAAATCCGTTCTGAAAGATGAGATAACTAGGGAATGTGGCCACCAAAACTTGCCACCCTAAGTTAGCTAACTTTAACATCATCGGTCTTCTTGTGTTGGCTCTTTACATAGAGCCCATATGTCATCGAACCAGGTGAGCTACAACTGCAGTAGCTTACCAGGATTGACGCCAATTGAGTTCAAGAACCCAATACTCATAACTAGCTAGTCCTCTCGTTCATACTGATCTGATTTGAATCCAAATTTTTATCTAGCATGTATGGTACAAAAACAGGATAACATCCAAGAAGAAGTAAAACCAAACTAACTTGCTTAAACAAGTAAACTTTTGGTCTTTTCTTGCTGCTAGTTTACGAAGTAACAACAACCGACATCATGTAAAGGCAAAAGGAGAAACCTTTTCATGACAATGAAATGGCTGTCAAGTTAGAATGATACTTAATAGCCAGAGCTCATGAAAAGAATACCAGTGAGTAAAGCAAATATACGGATGTATATAGACATAGTTTAGAGTGTAGATTTTTTCACTCATTTTGCTCTGTATGTAGTCCATATTGCAATTTTTAAAAAGACTTATATTTAGGAACGGAGGGAGTATTACGGACGAAGCATTGCAAATATGCAAAGAAGGCCGATGTCTTGACACGTAAAAAAATTCATGCCTTGAATAAAACAACCCAACTTTCTCTTCAATTTAACTGGAGATGTAGAAGCTAGCCAATCAGCGAGTCAGTCACATGTAGAAGATAAATAAGCTAAGCAACATCTTCAAATTACACCCAACAGCCAGATTTCATTGCTTTACACACAAGATCAAGATCTGATTTGATAGCTTTGCACGCGATGACAAGATTTGACAGGAAGAGGGAGGAAGGAAAGGAGGGCGTACCTTAGCCAGGTCCTGGTCGTCTAGTGCCTGCAGCTCATTCCCGCTCCTCTGTTGCAGCTGCAGGCGGTCGTGCAGCCCGGTGCTCATGAGGTTGTTGTCACTGCAGAAGAAGACTTTGCCCACCAGCTTGCTGCTCTTCTCATCTTCACATGCCTGCTTGAATCCTGGCAACAAACGAGACAGTGAGACCACGAGGAAGGGGAATGTACCCAAGCGGGTGGCGTACATACAGCCAGCTACTGACAAGATATGGAACTTGATAGGGACCACTGATAAAGCATGATCCCTGAAACTATGTACTAAAACAGTAAAGATGTGACAAACTAACTAGACATGCTGAGATGTGATGATACATGAGAAGATGAATTTTTGATCGATCATTCTTGTGTGTCAATACATCAACTGAAACCAAAATAAAGCAAGAGTTGTTCAACTCACAAAACAAGGATCAGCAAGATGTACACTAAGGAGCTAGTATATACAAGCAAGTTGTATTTCCTGGGAACTAACTAGTGAAATGCTAGTTGGGCAAGACATGAGAGGATGCACTACTAATTATGCTTGGTACCAAGTTTATTTGATTTGGATGTGCCTATGGTCTTCACAAGAGCAAGAATGCTTCACTTACACATGCAAGCGTAAGGTTCCGCAATAACGGGGAGGAAGGAGAGGAGGGCATACCTGCAGGCAGCTCGTTGGGAAGGGGTCGGGGATCCTGCTGCAAGTTGCCGCTACATGGCGTCGGCAGTAACATGGTCGGAGGAGCACGGGTGCGTCATCACCTGAGCAGGAGCTCCAGCAGGCCATGGTGGTCGTCAATGCCTGCAGGTGATGGGGGAAGAAGACCTGCAGCTCACTAGGCAGGAGGCATAGTACCTGCAGCAAGTTGAGCACCGACAGGATATACAAGTAAGTTGTGTTTCCACTTTCCAGCCAGGGAACTAACAAACTAGCTAGCTAATTCGTAGTTGCGCAAGAGCTGAGAAGATAAACAAGGCAAGCTCATTTGAATCTTCCAACTCTGGATAGAGCACTGTACTAAGCATACAACACCCCAATATTAGATGCGAGTGTAAAACAAATCCATTCTGAAAGATGAGACAACTAGGGAATGTGGCCACCAAAACTTACCACCCTAAGTTAGCTAACTTTAACCTCATTGGTCTTTTTGTGTTGGATCTTTACCTAGAGCCCCATATGTCATCGAACCAGGTGAGCTACAACTTGCAGTAGCTAACCAGGATTGATGCCAATTGAGTTCAAGGACCAAATACACGGAACTAGCTAGTTCTCACGTACACATTGATCTGATTTGAATCTAAAAATCTATCTAGCGTGTGATAAGTAGCTACTGCAGGTCCAAACATGCAAATAGTTGGTTGTACTAATAATAAATAGTTGAATTATGTTTGATTTTGCCAAAACCAAGAACCACATAATCTAACAGCAAGAACCACAAAACCAAGAACTTCAATTGCAGGCTCACGTATGATCGTTTCCCCCTTGGTGCCAACAAGCAAATAGAGGTTCAATTTGCATGCACCAAAGAAGATCAAAGAAATAATAGATCCAAACTAGAACAGAAAAAATAGAGGAAAGTAAGCTACGTCATTTATAACAATTGACATTATCTCACCATCCATCAATAAAATCAAACTGCAGATTATGAATAGTAACAATACAGCGGATGCAACCATGAATGCATAATTGATTGACCAAATAAACAAGGAGAGAGAATAAAGGTTCCTCTAGCTCCTATCAGGCCATCCATGGAAAAGGTGGCCATCAAACAATGGAGAACCAGAATATAAATCTCCGAGCAGTACACCGACTCCAATGTCGTGAGAAACAGAGGCAAATGGTAACCAGCCAATTTGCAAGGCCAAACCTCACTAACAGTACTTCTTACCTAACCAGAAAGAAATAAAATAGAGAAGGACCTCAGGCTGCTACAAGAAAACTAGAATTCGACTAAAACAACATTTTCCAAGACACTGACACACAAAATGAGAGAACACCCCGAACATATTAATTTTCCCTGTCAATGTGGGCCTGAAAGAATTCAGATAGTAAATATTAATACAGAGATCCAGAAGTGTTGACACAACATCAGTTATACACAAGCGGTGTGGTTCTTTTACTCTTAGGAATAGGGTAATCATATCAGCATCAAGATATCGTGGATGTTACAGTTATGTATGTCATACAAATCAGTCTTCAGAATAAAGAACATCACAGGCTCTTCCAACACCAGCATGCAAACTGTCCAGGCGACATAAAGCATACAACAACAACATTTCAGTTACCTATGCAGAAACTTGCGGTGGAAATCACTTATGACGGTGTAGTTGATGAACCGTTTCGGTGTCTTGGTCTCTCCATGACCCTGCATCTTAAATACAACATCATCATCATCCTCCCACATGCAACAAACACATGTATATGATTAACCTCACAATAAAGCATGACAGCATTACTTTATTTAAAAAGGATAGCCACAACATAAAAGAAGCATACAATATAATATAGTAGGCAGCATTGTTACTTCCACGTCGAAGGAGCAGAAGTTATTCATATTGATCAGCGGGTTTCCTCGCATTAGCTCAGACTCCTTCATCTTGGTCTCTTCTTCTGTTGCTGATACTCATGCAGCAAGCATACGTGATTTCACATTAATTCTCAAAACCTAAAGAATATAAGTGCGCCTCAAAATGATAATATAGAGAAGAAAACAACAAACCTTTCTAAGCCTGTCATCAGCTCTTTCCTTTTTATTCCTTTAAAGCCCCGCATTAGTGCCTCAGTGTAACCGTCATCGTCGTCGCTGAATATAGCATTCAATTAGATGAGTAAGACAAAGAATGAGTAAAGATAATCAGCTGAACTACAATACTGGGCTCAGATAAACAACTCTGTTCCAAGAATTATTGGGAGAATTACTACATCATTGTTGTTTGCTATTTTACCATATGTTTTGTAGTAAACATAAACATATTCCATTATAATGAAAAGCATGCTAGCTATGTATTATCCAATTCCAAAGTTTATGAGAAATAACACATATTGGACAATTTGAGCCACAATCCATATTACAATTTGTCCATGCAGTTAGAAGACGTGTCAGTTAATCCCATCCATATGCGGGAACAAGAAGATTGCCATCAGCATTTTGAATGGGTGTGATTGACAAACTACTGAGACAGAACTAAACAGACCTTTCACCATCACTATTGAGCTCCAAGTCAGAGTCGTCTGCATCAATTTCACGTGCAGCTATCTTATCTAATTCAGTTTTGAAGTTCATCTCTACTACTACAATAGATTACCATAGAATTCAACTTGATTCAATTTCATTTCATAAATGAACTACGCAAAGTTAAGAAGATGTAGAAGGAAACTGACGCAAAAAATGATGTGGATTGAACATCCAACCAGATTTAATTCTGGGCATGCACATTAAATGAACTACGCAAACTTAAGAAGATGTAGAAGGAAACTGACGCAAAAAATGATGTGGATTGAACATCCAACCAGATTTAATTCTGGGCATGCACATACAGTTTGAACGACCAAATAGACAAACCAACAGTGAAGTGATGTGTATCATGTGCATACAAATGAGAGTCGTGCGTGTTCCAGAAGAGAGGGGGCGGGGGTGGGGAGGGGGCGGGGGGCGGGGGGTTGAAGTTCACCAGCCGCTAGGAGGGGGGAGGAGACGAATCCACCCCATGAGAAGCAACCGTCCATTGAGAGGCACGCCATCCACCATTAGTAATAGTGGGCTCGTCAGGGACGGCCAAGGGTGCAGGACTGGCACTGACAGACACAAAAGCCTTATTAGTAGAATTTCAAATCAAACATGAGAGGGAAATTAAAGGCAAAGGAAGATGCATACAGAAAATTGAGGCATTTTAATTAGCAATAGAAGTGAAAGGCACCATTTTGATTAATCCTTCTGTCCAAACAGAGATAACGTTGTACTACACAAACAGAGATAATTACGCTTTCCTCTTGAGGATTTCAAGATATATTAAAGATTCAGCTTTTGTTACAATTCCATCAATGCAATTTTCACAACTTTCCTCTTGAGGATTTAAAGATATATTATAGGTTCAGCTTTTGTTTCAATTCCGTCAAAGCAATTTCACATCTGATGCTCCATATATACGACAGAAATGCATAGTAGTTATCTAACAACTTGAATCTGTATAAGAAGGTGAGGTTAGAAGATTACCCTTTTGTTACTTGGCATCAGGGACTCCCAATTTGCTTGGGGTTTCTTCTCCATCTGCGACCTTCCATCCCCTGCTTGTGGTTGTTTCACCTGGTGCCTTCTAGTAATCACAAATCAAACCGTAAGTAAAGAAACAGAGAGAGAAGCAATAACCATGAAGAAAGTTTCAGTTTTTCTCACACCTAATCAATTATTGTGATAGATGCGCTCTAGCAAGCAAATTCAGGATCTATCCTCTACTCTCTGCAGAGAAACAAGTTTTTTTATATAAGAAAATCTAGCAAGCAAGCGAGTTCAGGCGAAAACGAACAGAGAGTACTTGGTAGCAAGCAAGCTAACAGACTGACATACAATTTGCTCATAGATTTACTATCTTGATGTAGCAATAGACAAATTTGGGTGATTATTATGTTAAACATTACACTTGGTGCTTAGTAGCTACCACAGGCGCACCCATGCAAATAGTTGGTCGTACTGGTAATAAATAGCTAAATTCTGTTTGATTTTCCCAGGTTTTCTACATGACCGGGCTTATTTAGGTCAGGTATGTTACTTAACTAGTAGTGTTGGTGCAGTTAACATGTGCCTGGGTTTGTACAGAAACCGACCTAATCCTGGCAACCTCGAATCAAGTAGCAGATTATTTGCATAGATTGGCAAAGAAAAACCAGCTAGATCCAGGTTTAAATGAGGGCTACTATTTATCATGCTCTAGTCACAAAATCTAGCAGAATGTTGCTACTCCTAGTTTGGTTTCACAACCAAGCAGAATAGAAACTAGGCAGGCAGGCTAGAGCAGAGCAGCGAAAAAAACAGACCGACCTCCATGTGTGGCGGTCTGGATCGGAATCGACGATGTCATCCTCATCAACTCAGGTCCTGGTCGTCCATGGAGTCAGGCACCTGCTGCTGCGCCAAGTCAAACAGAAAAATAAATTAAATGGGATCTGGTCTGATAGAGGAGATAGAGGAGAGGATGTGGATCAAAGGAAGGCTGAGCTCACCACAGTCGTCACTGGTCTCAAATCCTGAGAGGTCACACATTCAGTTTTAAGAACGGAGAACGCATTGTAATTATCTTGAGGTCTGGGAGATGTCCAAACAAAATAAATGAAGTCTCGAAGATGATGAGTTTGACAGCAAGGAAATCAGAACAAGAACAAGAGAATTCTTGGTGCCAAATTAACCACCACGTGCATATATATACTGATTACCCAAAGGAAAACCATGTAATAGCAAGCAAGGCCATGAAAACCACCAAGTACATAGGTATGGATATCTATCAAAGTGGCAGTTGCAAAACGATGCCATGTCTCGCATTTGCATGTAAAAAAACTGAACCCCAATGCTCTACTGTACAAACATAGATAATTACGCTTTCCTTTTGAGGATTTCAAGATATATTTTAGGTTCAGCTTTCGTTTCGACTCCGCTAAGGCAATTTTCACATCTAATGCTCCATATATACGACATCAATTCATAGTAGTTATCTAACAACTTGAATCTGTAGTAAGAAGGTGAGGTTAGAAGAAGATTACGCTTTTGTTACTTGGCATCAGGGCCTTCCAATTTGCTTGGGGTTACTTCTTCATCTGCGACCTTCCATCTGTAGTAGTCACAAATTAGACCATAAGCAAAGAGAGAGAGAGAGAGAGAGAGAGAGAGAGAGAGAGAGAGAGAGAGAGAGGCAATAACCAGGAATAAAGATTCATTTTTCTCACAGCTAATCAATTATTGTGATAGATGTGCTATAGCAAGATCAAAACCTCTTGTCTACTCTCTGCAGAAAAGGAAGTTTCAGTTTTATATATGTGGCGCAGAAAGCAAGCGAGTTCAGGTGAAAACGAATAGAGGGTACTTGGTACAAGCAAACTGACAGACAGACATACAATTTGCTACTTCCGTGGCCATATCAAAGAACTGCTCCAAGTATTAATTCTGCTGGATGTTCTTCATGAAATGCAACACGTTTTGTACAAGTTTTCGCTTAATAATTGTACTTACTATTTCCAATTTCATTTCAGTTGTCCCACTATAAACTACATTTGTATTTACCGTCTTACCAATAACCAATAGGTTATATATATACCCTTGGACAGAATTCAACTTCACTAGTAGAATACATTAATTACCATAGAATTCAACTTGATAGGAATGAACTAGTACTAGATCCTGAGTTTGATCCACAATCTCATAGGGGTGAGAAACACATTCTGTGAAGAACAAAAGGGTATAGATTTGAAAAGCCGGATACCGGTGTCCAATTTCTTTTCATTATGCTAAATCATTAACCTAAATCTATGTCCTGTTCTGGCACTAGTGTCTTGTTCATGCACTCTGTGTGATTATGAAGATGTAGAAATAATTTGAAGCAGAAAATGGTGCGGATTGAACGTCCAACCAGATTTAATTCTGGGCATGCACATACAGTTTGAACGACCAAACAAACAAACCAACGGTGAAGTGATGTGTATCCTGTGGGTACAAATGCAAGTCGTGCGTGTTCCAGAAGATAACAAGAGAAGAGAGAAAGGGGGGGGGGTTAAAGCTCACCAGCCGCTAGGAGGGGACAAGGAGACGAATCCGCTGAGTGAGAAGCAGCTGGTTTCCAGTGCCCAAATTTATTTCATTTTGCTGAAGTGACTTGTATCCTGTGCATACAAAAAAGCAAGCAGTGAAGTGACTTGTATCCTGTGCATACAAAAGCAAGTCGTGCGTGCTCCAGAAGAGAAGGGACTAGATTTAGTTGTGGGGGTGCAGTGGGAGAGAGGAAAACTGAAGCTCACCATGTGCAGGAGCCGCTAGGAGCAGAGGAGACGAATCCGCCGCGTGAGGAGGAGTCATCCATCCATATTAGAAGCAGCCGTCCATTGAGTTGAGAGGCATGCGTCCACCATCAGGAAAGTGGGCTCGTCGGGGATGGTTTGGAAGGAATCGCGTCGGGGATAGCGCCATCACCGTCGATGGAGGAGTTGGCCACGGAGCTCGACCCGCAACCACCAGCGAGCGGAGATGGACATGATACGCGAGACTGGGAGCAGCTGGAGAGGGGGGTTGAGACTCCGGTGGCCGGAGATGTGGTGGTTGGCTGCCGCCCTTGAAGGTGGAGGTGGAGGTGGCATGGGTGAGAGGGGAGAGGAGACAGCGGCACTTGTTTATTGACCTTATGAATGGTCAACTCTTGATCTTTAGGTGGTGTCTGCCAGCTGTAGCTTGAGCCAACCATATGTGGCATCCATTGTTCCACCTTTGGCTTCAGATCAGCCGCCTTTTGTGATAAACAAAGCCAAGGGTGCGGGGCTGGCACTGACAGACAAATAAGCCTAATTAGTAAAATCCCAAATGAAACATGAAGAGGCAAAATTAAAAGCAAAGGCAGATGCATATTCAGAAAGAAGGGGCATTTTAATTTTGCAATAGAAGTGAAAGGCACCATTTCGATCAACCTTGTTGTCAAAACAGGGATAACCCTCTACTGTACAAGAATGCAGACTATAGGAAGGCGACAACTAACTAGCTTTGCCATGAAAAGGAAGACAAGTAAGTGTCTCCCATAACAGAACATCCTCCTACACATAAGAATGTCGGTCTAATACCCCTTTTGCACGGACATAGGAATATCTTATAGCTCTCCTCTTGAGGATTTCAAGATTTATTCTGGGTTCTGCTTGCATTTCGATCGATTAAGTCACGGCAATTTTCACATCTAATCAAATAATTGTCATAGATGCGCTCTAGAAAGCGAATTCAGGACCTCTACTCTACTCTTTGCAGAGAAGAAAGTTTCAGTTTAATATATGTGGTGCAGTAAGCAAGCGAGTTTAGGTAAAAACGAAAAGAGTGTACTTGTTAGCAACCAAACTAACAGACTGACGTACAATCTGCTGCTGTATATATCAAGCCTCTCTTTACAAATTTCATTTCATAAATTAAACAAACAAAGTTAAGAAGATATTGATACATGCAGTAGAAAGAAATTGAAGCAAAAAATGGTGTGGATTGAGCATCCAACCAAATTCAATTCTGGGCCTGCATATACAGATTGAACGGACAAGTTGAGGTTTCCTCTTGCTATGAATAATGAGAAATCTGCTCCTAAAGTAATGTGCCAAGTGATTTGCTTGATAAGTACACATGTCAGTTTACCTAGCTAGAACAGGTCCAGACGATTACAGAGTCATTTAACTAGTTAACAGCAAGCATTACCAAGACCAATTGGGGCCATCAAGGCCAAACCGAAAATCTAAGTAGGCCATGCACGAAGGCCATGACCTAGAGCTATACCGTGGCCCGATGACCATGTGCCCAGAGCAAAGGGGAGAGCAGAGGGTATACCTTTCAACGTTTGTACTCGAGGGCGAACCATGTTGTTGCCGATGACGGTGGAGACGAGAGGGTTGTCATAGCTAGTAGCTGCACATGGAGCTTACGACGAACCTGAACAAGGTAAGCACAAAACTACTAAATACATTATTCTGTTAAAGGAATAGACAAACAAGCCTAATTAGTAGAATCTCAAATCAAACATGAAGAGGGAAAATTAAAAGCGGAGGGGGATGCGTATTCATAAAGTTGAGGCATGTTATTAGCAATAGAAGTGAAAGACACCATTTTGATTAATCTTGTTGTCAAAACAGAGATAACGCTTCTACTGTACAAAGGGAGATAGTTAAGCTTTCCTCTTGAGGATTTCAAGATTTATTATGGGTTCAGCTTGCGTTTCAATTCCTTCAAGACAATTTTCACATCTGATGCTCCATATATTGGAGAGTAATGCATAGTAGTTATCTAAGATCTTGAATCTGTAGTAAGAAGGTGAGGTTAGAAGAAGGTTACGCTTTTGTTACTTGGCATCAGGGCCATCCAATTTGCTTGGGGTTTCTTCTTCATCTGCGATCTTCCATCTGTAGTAATCACAAATTAGACCATAATTAAGCAAAGAGACAGAGAGAGAAGCAATAACCATGAAGAAAGATTCAGTTTTTTCTCACAGCTAATCAATTATTGTGATGGATGTGCTCTAGCAAGCGAATGCAGGACATCATGTCTACTCTCTGCAGAGAAGAAAGTTTTCAGTTTTATATATGTGGTGCAGCAAGCAAGCGAGTTCAAGCGAAAACTAAAACATGGTACTTTGTAGCAAGCAAACTAAACGACTCGAGTACAATTTGCTACTTTCATGGCTATATGAAAGAATTACTACTCCAAGTATTAGTATTTCTGATGGATGTTCTTCATCAAACGCCACACGTCTTGTGCAGGGTTTCGCGTAATAAGTGTACATACTATTTCCAGTTTGATTTCAGTTGTCCTACTAGAAACTACTCCCTCGGTAAATAAATACGAGACGTTTTAGATCACTCGAAAGTAGTGATCCAAAACGTCTTACATTTGTGTACAGAGGGAGTACATTTGTATTTACCGTCGTAATTACCAATAACCAATCGGTTATATATTATGCACTTGTACAGAATCCAACTTTACTGCCACAATAGCTAGGTTACCATAGAGTCCAACTTGATAGGAATGAATGAACAAGTACTGGATCCTGAGTTTGATCCACAATCACATAGGTTTTGCTGAAGCAGTAACCTCAAATCTGTGTCCTGTTGATGCATGCACTCTGTGTGGCACTGACAGACTAACAACAGAACAGACTGGAGTGTGTATATGCCAATTAAGCCTCTCTGTAGAAATTTCATTTCATTTCATTTCATAAATGAAACACGCAGGCAGAGTCAGGAAGATGTGAAAAGAAACTAAAGCAAAAAAAAAATGGTGCGGATTGAACATTCAGCCAGATTGGATTTTGAGAACGACCAAACAAACAAGCAGGCAGTGAAGTGATGTGAATCCTGTGGGTACAGATGCAACTCGTGCGTGCTCCAGATTTAGATGTGGGGGAATGGGAGAGAGGGAAACTGAAACTCACCATGTGCAGCGGCCGCGATGGAGGGAAGGATAAGCAGCCGTCATGGAGGAGAAGACGAATCCTCCGCGTGAGCAGCAGGCGTCCATTGAGAGGCACGCCGTCCACCATCAGGAAAAAGTGGGCTCGTCGGGGACAGCGCCGGACGGGAAGGAGAACGGGGAGGCCGTCGCCGTGGATGGTGGATTTGGCCCCGGAGCTCGATCCGCAACCACCACCAGCGGCGATGGAGAGGATCCGCGAGACGGGGTAGGGTGGTTGACCAACAGCTGGAGAGGAGGGACTCCGGTGGAAACCGGGGATGTGGTGGTTGGCGGCGGCGCTTCGAGGTGGAGGTGGAGGTGGAGGTGGAATGGCGTGGGTTGGGAACTTGGGATGGGGAAGCGGCGGCTGCGGGGGATTTGTTTGGTGGTTTTTTCCCTTTCCTCTCGTCTCGTCTGCTCCTCTCCCCCTCTCTCTCTTTTGCGGTGCGCTTTGCTTGGCCAATCCCACGCTTACCCACGGATCCATGTCTTTTTGATTGGTTGATACAACCCTCTCACGGATCAAGGGCCTACGAATCCATCCCAGCCGCCCAACACCCCACGATCCGACGGCTGCGACGTGCGTGCCCGTGGCTGCAGCTAGTAGTGCTAGTACCAGTTTTTTCTTTTGTCTTGGGCTGATTGCTAGGTTGTTGAGTGGTGGTGGTGTCATTTAATCCGTTCCTCTCGTTTTCTTCAATGCTTTCAATTACATGTCCCATGGATCGATGAACGCTCCCACGGATCCTCAAAGGCTAGTGAATCGATCCCAGCCGACCAACATCCGATGATCCGACTGTCTATGACGTGCGTGGAACGGGGGCTACTGTACTATTTTTTTTCTATTCCGGCTGATCATTCGTGGGTTTTTTTCTTCCTCTCTCGTTTGGCCTTCTTTTCCGATGCTTGGTCAACCGCATGTCCCATCGATTGATCTTTTCCCCACTCATGCCTTCCACGAATCAAGCATCACGAATCGCTGCACGCTCACTAGTTCGCTATGACCTCTAACAAATTGACCCCCTCTCAAACCGATCCCAGTTGCCCGCCCAGATCTAATGAAAGAGGAAGCAGACTGGTTTGGTCTACGCTTGAGCACGATGTCGTGTTTCTCCCCCTATCACTCTCTCTCCACTAGATTTCAAGCACGGGAGCGGACCGAGATATTCAAACTCATTTGGCTAAGAGCGGTAACGACAACGAGATTCCAGTTTGCAGAACACTTGTTACGTAAGGGCATCACCAACGTTGACCCTCAAACACCCGCATTCGTCCGGGCCGCACGGTCCGGACGTGTTTTGCCATCCTAAGCAGTCCGAACATCCTTTTCTCCGCAAAACCGAGGGGCTTTGCGGGCGCCCCAACTACTGCCACGGACGCGTCCGACACCCCCGGACGAACCCATATCTCTCTCCTGACTCTCTCGTGCTTTCCCTCCAACGGACGCGTTGCTTCCCTGCCGCATTCATGCCGACCCAGAGCGGCTGACATTGATGTTGCAAGATGTGATTGAATAGGAGGGTGTCGCTAACCGACGTGATCACATGTGTCAATGCGGACGCGCCGTCCCGAGAAACCTACTCCGGCCGTTGTGCCGCATTGAAGCTGTCTGACCTTCCGTTTTTCTGGTCTGGTCGCGGCTATATATACCGTGCTCCGGTGATCCATGTCCACTCCTTCGATTTTCCTCCTCCTCTCCGAGCACCTCCTCCTCCTCCGGCAATGACCAATTGATGGTTCTCCAGGCCGGCAGGCAGCGATGACGGCAATGGTTCTTCATCCGGTTGTTGGCATCGCTGCCATCAATCTTCAGGGCCCTCAGACTCCACAGCTGTCAGCTCCTCCTGTAATGAGGAGATCGTCAACTCCTTTGGCAATGAGGAGGACCAGGCCGCCGCTACTTCAGTAGCCACGCCTCCTCTTGGAGGCAGCTCTGACGGACGAGGAGATGGAGATGATGATAGAGGGGTCACTCTGGGAGCGTGGTCTGGCGGTGCCCTCGTCGCCGCAATCACGGCGTACGAACTGGGCACAAAGTAAAGGACTCAACATCGCCACCGCATTATCGGTATGTCCGGATCAGCAGGCCAGTGTCACGACCACTAACACCAACTCATCAAGGAGGAACTGTCGTCCGCGATTGCCAACGCATGCAAGCGCATCCTCCACTACCTTGGTGATGGTGGACCCTCTTTGTCGCGGGCCATTGTGTCCGCGTTTGATCCATAACGACCTGGACCTAGTGGCGGCGCGGTATTTTGACCGGTCCGTCACCACCACATAGACGGTTGTGCGGCATCGTCGCCGCCTTGACGGGGAGCTCACCAAGATTTGCGAGGAATGGTCGATAAACGACACCTCTGCCAATTCTAGCAGGGGCAAGGCCACCGCTAGGGCACCATGGCCGAGGGCGGTATTTGCCATTACGGCCCTCTACATGGTGGAGGAGCAAGCGGACCGGCTCCTCTGGGAGTGCCAAGCGGCGGCCGGGCAAGGCTACCGCAGCGGCCCTTCGCCCTACCGTTGCTGAAGGGACGATGATGATGACGACATTGATGACAGGGGTGGTGCGGCCCAGGCCAAGTGCACGAGGTCATCATCTGCTATAATTTAGCCTCCTAGTTTTTTTTCTATTTTAGTTAAATGGTCGAAATATTGTCTGTTTTATGTAAATTATGTCTAAACTATGCTGAAATATGTCGTTTTGATATAATTTATCTAGTTTATTCAAAATTGGTTTGAAATATATGCGGGCAGCTTTAGATAGCCGGCTCCCGCATCACTGTTCATGGACTGGTCGTCACCGGTCCGCAGACGGATACGGTGTCTGGTTTAGGGGTCAGTGTTGGAGATGCCCTATGTGGTTGCATAATAGTTAAAGTTTTATGTTGTTTCATCATCATTCATGCATCTCCGTATATGTCCGAACTCAATGTCAACTCAGTCTTTGTCCGAACTCCACGTCAACTTTCCCTACGCACCAATACAAGGTATTTCCATCTTGTTCTCTATTATTTTATGTGAAATTATACATCGTAGTGTAGCAACACAAGTGACAAATAAATATATTTTTTCCAGTAACCACCACGCGCAAGAAAAAAAGATGTCCCGTAAAGTGCAATGCAAATAAATACACATAAAATCAAGGAACAACATTGGGATGATACTAGATGGAGAAGGTTGTCGATATGTATGTGATTGAGACGTCAAATTTACGTACTCCATGGCATGGTTCTAGATTATCGTGGATAATCAGGTGGTAATGGCGATGTATGTACGGCGGAGAGAGAGATGCCATTCCACTCGCCGGAGTATCGATTTTAAAAAGCATAGAGTGAAGATGGATGGACCGACGTCCTATAGTACGTAGTTTATGAATTCCAAAACGTGTGGACGCAGCACTCAACAAAAGATTCTTCATCACATGTGCCTCTTTATTTCCAATATTTCCATCCAAATCACATGAACATCATCATGTTAGTATATTGTGGTTGGGAATATTTAAATTCCTCCCAAACTATTCAACGGTAGATGATATAGTATTATAGAGGACTCAAATAAGATTATAAATAGAACAAATAATTTTCAAAATTCCTGTCATTTCATGCAAAATATATGTTTTAGGTTTATTGTAAAGGAAAATTTTAAAATATGTTTCGGCCAAGATGAGTTGTAATGATGACAACACAATGATGATGATGGTTTTAAGTTTGACCTCACGAGAGAAGACACGCGTGATGAGTTTGATCACATGTTCACGCTTGAGGCTAAATTTCCACCCGTTAGTGGTGTGGGCATCAATAATGAGTCTATGTTAGCCCATCAATGGAGAAAACTAGATGCGCCCACACCCCCTTCAAGACGGTCTTGCTCTTGTACTTGAGCTTCGACGACATGGCGGAGGAGCGGTACGACCGAGGACGCGGGGACGAGACAAGACGACAACTGAGATTTGACGCACCTTTTCACCATGTTATTCTCTTCGACATGCAAGAGAACAATGCATTACTTTGCACCATAAGTATGTTAATCATTGAAAATCAATGTCCCTCCCGGGCGCTTGTAGAAGGAGAAAGTAATGACCACATGTTTTTGCAAATGTTGGTGAATAAAGCACCCCCCTACAGAAGTGTGCAATACTACTTACTAAAATTAGTGGGTATAACTCTTATTCACTAATGGCATGTCTGTGCATGACCACATCACAAGTCATGGCGATATATATTTGGGGGTATGTAGGAGAACTCACAAAAATATATTTTAGAGGCAGTGTTGGAGATGGTGACAAACGATGCCATAATCTCTCTCTACCACGCCCTCCTCATATTTATATCTCTCAACTCCTCCCTTATCTCTCTCAACCCCTCCAGAACTTGGGCACAACATGTAGGGCTGTGTGTACGCACTTGAGAAGCAGAGACCCATGGCTTTTCACTTGGGATCTCGGAACTTTGCTATTCTGTGTCCCCACCCAATACCGGAGCCACTGAGCCAAAGCCACCAACACATGCATGTTTAATAGATTTGTATGTTAATATTGTTTTCGTTGACACAAAACATATATACACGGTTCTTTCATAAGTTGGCGCTTGTCATTTTGTGTCAGTCCATCATTATTTGTGGAAGTGGACTTTATACCATGTGGGTATCTACGATCCATTGTAACTGCCAGTATATTAGGTTAGCCAAAATCAACCTTGCAAAACCTCATCACTATCCAGTGGGCCCCAATGCTGAACTAATCTGTTCAACATATCTATGATAATTAAAATTATTGATGTTCACCTCATGTAAATATTTTTTGGTCACATAAGGGCATCTCCAACACTGTCCTGCAAACCAGACACCGTATCCGCCCGCAGACCGGTGAGGACCATGGACTCTAATGCGGGAGCCGTCCATCCAAAGCTAGCTTTTATGGTCTCATTTCAAAGGGAATTTAATGAAAAACAAAACAAATTTGATGCAAATTTAAACAAATAGAACCATATTCATTGAAATTTGGATGATTTTACATCAAGCCGGATGATTTTCATCTAAACCGGACCACATTCATTACATTCTCGACATATTTCAACTAAAAGCCCTATTCTAACCTAGTCTAAATGATCGTCGACGCCCGTTTCCCAACACATGTCTTCCCTATGTCCGTCAGCAAGCTCACCGGATGGTTGTGAGCCCCGGGAAGCAAAGCTTCAGTGGGAGGTAAGGAATAGCCGCGGCTAATTGGCCGACGATGAACAGCCCGCCAAGCTTAGTTTCAACGGGAGGGGAAGTGTAGTGACCATCATGGGACTCGGCGTCCTCCCATGTTCTACTCTTCCTTGCTACCAGCAGTGCCCGTGGACGTGTCGACTTTGTCGTCATGGCGGTGGGGCATGGACGACGCGAAGCTAGCGACGTCGTCAGTGCCATCATAGAATTCTGTCATCGCCTCATCGATCTCCATGAAGGTAGCTTCTTTCCTAGCAGCTGCAGGACGCGGTCCCGCCATTGCTCGCGGCGAATGTCACGGGCGGCATGGTACGACAGGAGCAACGCCTCATACTCGTCCATGTCTATGTCCACCACGATGCCCATGCCAACGATTTGCACCTACGTGTGACGGTGTTTGTCGAGGAGGCGGAGGGTGTACCTCTGGTCGGCGGCGCCAGTCGAAACGCGGCCTCCTGCTCTTTCACCACCATGTCGGTGTATTGTGCCCACGCGCTCGCCCACGGTGATGTTGTCGTGGACCGGTGAGGACGGTGGTGCTTCCTCGTCGTCGGCGTCCTCCACCATTGGCCCGCAGAGAGCTAGTCCATCCGTGGGCCTGCTAGCCGGAGCAGGTCTCTTCAGCAACTGCATATGTTTAATGGATGGAGGTGGACTCGTTTGAATTTAATGCATGGAGGCGGACGGACGAGCTTTGTTTGAATTTAATGCATGGAGGCGGACGAACGAGTGTCGTTTGAATGTGAAGAGCACGCGCATGCGCATCCCGCACGCGGATGAACGACTACCTCTAGTATATATAGATAGAAGAGATGGTCTTGGTCTTAGATAAAGAAGGCATGGATGGCATATGGTGAAGAGAACGAGGATGGCGTGGATCGCTGACGTGTCGCATTAATTTCAGACCCCCGCCGGTGGGCATCCCTAGTAGGTGACGCCTATCCGTTTCGTCCGCTTGTTTCAACGCATGCAGGGTCCAATGAGAGTTCACGTGTTGAATGCAACGCGGCGATGCTGTGATCAAAAAAATATGGGTGGGTCCTTCCAAAAGCCCAAAGCCCAGACCTTTATCCCCAACCCAACCCTGCTCTACTCCGTCCCCCGATTTCCGCCGCCGCCGCCCCTTCCCGCACCGGCCGGCCCTCTCCCCGTTCGAGTTCCACCCCTCCCCTCCTCCCCCCCGCACCGCACGAGCAGCCGTCGCCGACGCTCGTCGAGGGAACGCCGTGCCTGATCCGGCCTCCCCTGTTCCATATCGGCGACCGTCCTCTTCACCGCACGCAACCAACCCCCATCTCTCGGCGCGTCGCAGGCGGGAGCTCGCTGCTCAAGCGGCAATTGACGGCGGCAAGCCGGGAGCCGCCGATATAGATCTTGACCCCAAGGAGTGCCAAGTGGCTGACGAGCTGCAGGGCGTACACCCGGACCCGGACCCGGACGGTGACGGCCATGCTCTCCCTTGGTGCCAGGCAGGTAGGTGCTTGTGTGCAACAGTTGCTGCTGTGAAGACCATAATCCTAATCAAAGTTTTTATCTCATGTTTTCTACTACGTACGTAGTTGTCTACTCTGAAATGTCAATGGCTGTTGAGTCTACCCGTGGCATTGCTGTGAGAGTTGAACTATTTTTGATACCTGACGGACACCGAGTGCTGATTGTGTAGAGAGAAAGATTGGAATTTCTTCACACCTTCCACAGTCTAGACAACTTGCTTATATGACTGACTAGATGTATAGTTAAATTGGATGGAAAGATTGCAGTTTGTGGTGGGCGGACTGATGTTTTGCAGGAAGATGGCTTTTTGTTGAATTTGTGTGACCCCTTTGATTTGATATTTTCTTGATGTTTGGGTTTCAGTTTGGTTTGGCGCTTTCGCTGGCGATCGATATAACCCTGTCGTTGTTGTGTGTGCATTCGTTGCAGGCTGGAGCTGAAACGGAAGCTGATTCCCGTGTGCCAAGTAGCAGACTAGTGGAGGAGTTACAGGGCATACACGACGACCACCGAGGTATGCTCTCCTTGCTTCCCCTTGGTGCCAGGTAGGTGCTAGTGTGCAACAATTGCTCTTGTGAAGAGAATAAGGCTTCCTCTTGGTTTGGGTTCCAAGTACACACATATACCTACTTTGCCGGCCATGGGTGCTTGCTGTGTGCCTGCTGCAAGCATTTGTTTCTGCTTCGTTTACTCGCCGGGGCTATCTGTCACGTGAGTTCTTGTAATATCTGTAGCAGGGGAATGGAAATTCCTTGTAGTTGTGTAGGCTGAAACGTCAACGGCTGCCGAGTCTACCCGTGGCACTATCTGTTTTTCATACCTGACGGACACCCAGCGAGTATATGTGTATCCCCAGGTTGGAATTTCACCCTGTCGACAGTCTAGACAACCAATGCCTTATACCTGACTTACTACATCGATCTCTTGTTGAATGCGTAGGAGAGAAAGAGTGCAATTTACTATACCTGATTTTTTTATGCACGAACGAATATCCTGGATGTGTATTGTGTTGGCAGTGATCTACTGGATGCGGACATGAATGACATGATGGACAGATTCATCGACCTACTTCATGAAACATAGCAATTCATCGACCTACTTCATGCTGGGAATGACAGACTGTAAACTGTTAAAAATGAATATAGCAATTATATTAAAAAATAACATCACTTTAATATTCATTATTTTTTTGTAGATAAAGGGCAAGCATTCTGGGAGGTTCACCAATTTATATTTGGTAAAATTGTTGGAATAACACCATATTTATTCATATATGTTTGGATAACCGATCTTGTTAGTTCAGAAGAAGACGATCACTTGAAATAACAGTCTTGTGATGTACAAAAATACTCTATGAAATGTACATTTTTTGGGTAAGTGGCATAGTTAGTTTTGTGCACATATTGCATTTACACTGCATAAAATACAGATCAACTTGTATAAATTTTAAAATACATTGAAATTTAGGCTCAGCAGAAAGATTGATTTTTCAGGAAAAGAAAATTACTTTAAATAAGATTTTGTTGGAAGAAAAAAACACTTGTTTCCTTTCTACGGCTGGATGCATGTAGCGGACTTGTTTTCTACTCTTCCGTGGAATATACAGACAATTTCTGGATATTACTGGAAGGCTCGAAGCAAGAGAGAAAGCTAGAAGTATAGATACCTGTCCTCTGCGTCCTTCACCACAGCGGCGTCCAAAGCTACGTTGTTAGCCACCTAACAGGAGGGCACGGTGCACCCATTTTAAATTCCGGCCGGCGGAATCAGCAGATCAACCAAGAAATATGGCACCAGCACAGAAAGAAAGAGTATACATGTTTCATCGGTCGGTTCTGTACCTGAATATTGGACGAGCCAGCTGAATAAAGTGGAGATTGGACGGGATGGTATTCCTCGTCCGCCAGATCAAACTCCTCCTGGACGCCGGGGCCTTCCGCCAGCATGAGCAGGGCCACTGCTGCTTCCTCTTCGGCGCTCTGCGTAGGACTCATTGGATTTTTACGATGGCCGGGAAGGTGGACGGCGGTGAAGCAGGGTTGCTTGGATTCATCTCTGCCGTGGTGTAGTGCGACGAGAGGAGAGAGACGGCAGGACAAAAATGTGTGAGAGGGATTATGGGAATCTGAATGGAACGATGGGGGAGTAGATTATTTATCGTGGTGTGTATACAGCACTAGATATGTAGATCAGGCTGTCATTATTAGAAAAGATTGGCAGCGTTTCACTAAATTGATTGTGGTATTTCAAAAAAATTCAGGGATTTTGAAATCGTATCTAATAATGAATTAAGAGGTTCTAAATTACAATTAAAGTATAAGACTATGCCTTTTTTGCTTGTGCAAATAAAGGAAAGAAATATATGCCCAGTTGGTGTCGCCTAGCTAATTGCCTATGTATCCACTCTCTTAGCTGGAACAATCTTGCCTATGTTCACACTCAAGTCTATCCCCCAATGATTTATTTTGAGATAAATTGTTGCCTTTATAACCAAGCCTTATATTTCAAAGCTTCCCTACTTTTTTATAGAATTTGTATTTCCAGCATTCCAGTGCTCTTGAAACAATGGGCTGATTGTTTTGGGGGTTTTGCCCATTCTACATTTGCCCATAAATGTAACCTTTAAAAAGAAGCCGACCTACACAAGAACGTATGCCTAAGTTTTCTGAAAAATAGGCCTACTGGGAAATTTAAATTCCATTTGGAAAATAAATTAGGAGTTTTAAATTTCAAATGAGTTGACTAATGGTTGAAATTTTATTGGAGCTACTATAACATGTCGTCTTGAGATCCATTTGAGAAAGGAAAACATTTGAAAATGACAAGCCGGTCGAAGTTTCGGCCGGTCGCCTCGCTCGCCAACATGCCTGCTTGCTCGTGCACGTGACCACGTCGTTCTTGCCCCACGCAAAATGCTTTCTCTATTGCCTTATCTCCTCGCAATGCAGCGCAGCCACTCATTGTCCAGCTCCGAACTCCCAGCAATGGTTAGCCCATCACGGCAATCTCCGCCAACGAGCGAATCCCGGATGTGTTGCTCGTGCGGATCCTGCCTACCCACGGCTGCAGCGCTCACTTGGCTCCTCCCTCTCCCATGGAAACAGCGGTACCGCGCGCGCTGCAATTGGGGCAGCAGAGGCCATGGGTAGTTTTTGTCAGGCAGTGTGGCTAGCACTGCTGCTGGGTGATCAAGACCATGCTACAAATGGTTAGTTTTTTTGCTGGAACCGGCTGGGAAAACGCTGCTACCGGCGGTGGAGATGGCGGTCTCTGGTGCTGCAAGCGATGAATTTTTTTGTCGGAACTGGCCGGCGAAAGAGTTGCATGCACACATGAGCAGTACTGCTAGAACTGGACGACGATACATGTCCTTTTGCTACAAGCGGTTCTATGTTTTGCTACAACCCGCAAAACATTTTCTGGATCCAGTTACATTCTTAGAACTAAAAGGAAGTCACAAAGTGATTAGCTACTAGCCAATGACTCACAAAGAAAAGAAGCATCGAACACAAAACTTCAAGAGAGTCATAGCTTAAACACTAACTCAAGAAAATTAACGTCGCCCACGCTAGGATGAAATAGTTCACACCAAATAGATAGTGCTTTTGTAGGTGTGTGTGTGGGTGGGTTGATGGGGGCAGGGAGTTGCTCAGTGACCAACACCAGCTTGGAAGATGCCAGTGACTCAGGTGAGGATGGGCAAAAGTTTCGCCTTTGGTTTATGATTATTTTTTTGGCCCTACCCTAGATGGCCGAAATTTGGCTATTTCACAATTTTCAGAAATATCTTAGACGGAATAGGAAAACCAAAATTTGAATTTTGGAACAAAATAGGACAGGAAATTTCCCATTTTTTTAAATCAAGCGGAACAAAAGTTAACGTTCCTATGTAACCCACACAAATTAGTCCAAGACTTACAGTCCACAACCATCACACATTAGCTGAAAGTTTAGACAACCAAGTACAACCAACAATCTTTCAATTTGATTTTCTTGGCCGACAACGACATTACCTGGCCGAGGCGAGATATCCAAAATTTGGCCGAAATTTAATTTTCTTAACCGACATTTACGAGGGCCATGCGAGATGGGCTGACAGCGGTCTATGGGCCTCATGCCATAGACGGTGCTCATTCTTGTGTCTAGGGCCCATTTATGGCGCTAGACCCGGTGCTTGCTTGCAGCCTCTTCGCCTACAAGTTTTTCAACAACTCATCGCGAACCTTGACATGTTCCGAGCACATGGTGGAGCCGGATTGTGCTGGCTTGCCACAATTCCAGTTACGAGCATTGCACCGCCGCTCTGCTGGCATTATCAAGGGCTCAGCTTTAACATCTAGTTCTTCAACTTCTGCCTCCGGCCATTCTCCAACACTTTCCCCGTCTGGCTCTTCATCAGTACTGCCATATCAAAGCAGAAGTGCACACTCATTTATAGTCCCAAAACACCACATGTTTGTAGTGCAAAGTAAATACATACAAAACATATAATCATATGATGTTGCTAGCAAAATACGACCTAGACTATGAGCTTTAAATTTATTTGTTTCTCATAAAATACAAAAATGTCAGAATAAAATTATACTACTTCGACTTCAAATTTTTAAAATCGTATACCAATATTTTGAAAATTTATCATAAAATCTTGCCCGAAGAGAGAGAAAAAAATCCAACCATGCTGCACTCGATGGATACAATTATTGACCCATTTATACTTTGTCCTGTCCATATATGCTAGCAAAATAAAAAGTTCAATTATGCAATCGAGTCACCAATCGTTTAGGTAAAACAAGGAAAATAAATACTTCAAGTATGTAATGTAAAACTTACATATATTTCTTTCTTTTTGTGAATATATTTATGTCTTTCTCATCCTTTTATCTAAATCATTTCTTTCTTAATCGTCCCCGTGTGCTTTATTACGTGTTTAACCCTTTCACAAGAACTCCAACCGGTTAAGCTGACCCCTCATGTGAATAACGGCCAAGCATTTTGGGGTGTTTCACAAATTTATAATTTGGTAGATTGTTGGATTAACAATATATTTATGCATATATGTTTTGACCAATTTTGTTAGCTCAGAAGACGAGCTCTTGAATGTATATTTTTTTCTCGTAGTGGTATAGTTAGTTTTGTGCACATATTGCATTACACACTGTGTAAAATACAAATCAACAAGTATAAATGTAAAATACATTTTTAGCGGTAAATGTAAAATACATTTAAATTCTATTTTTTAAATGTAAAATACATTGAAATCAACGCCCAGCATCAGGATTGTTCTGTGGGAAAACAAATTCACTTTGAATTAGCGTTTATGGGAAAATAAAATTTGCTTCCTTTTGTATGGCTGGAAACATGAGGGGTCGGACTTGTTTCTACTCTGCCGTGGAATATAGTGAATTTTCTGGAAAATACTGGAAGGCTGGGAGCAAGAGACAAACACAATCGCACGTGAGTGCACTGTATGAGCAATGGGTCCTATACTCCCCCATATGTCACCCAACGGGTCCTATGGGTAGAGGAGTAGAAGTATAGATACCTGTCCTCTGGGTCCTTCACCATATGGTCGTCCATAGCTACATTGTTCACGTACACGGACGCCTGCCAGGAAGACACGGCGAATAAAATTTAAATTCCGGCCAGCCGAATCAACAGATCAACCAACAAATATGGCCGGATCTTGGAAAATAGGAACCAGCGCAAAAATACGGAGTATACATGTATTTTACCTTGATATTGTTGGACGAGCCAGCTGAAGAAACTGGAGATTGGACGGCAAGGTCTTCCTCGTCCGCCATATCAAACTCCTCTTCCAAACCGACGGCTTCTGCCAGCATCAGCAGCGACCCTGCCGCTTCTTCTTCGGCGCTGTGCCAAGGAGTTGCTGAGCCTGGTATTTCTACGGTGGCCGGGAAGGTGGACGGCCGAGAAGCAGGGTTGCTCGGGTTTATCTCTGCAGTGGTGTAGTTCGACGAGAGGAGAGAGACGGCAGGAGAAAAATGGGTGAGAAGGGTTATGGGAATCTGGAAAGAACAATGGGCCAGGCAATATTTATTTATCATGGTGTATACAGCGCTAGATTTGTAGATCAGGATGTCATTATTAGAGAAGATTGGCAGCGTTTAACTAAATTGATTATGGTATTTCAAATTTCTTTCAGGGATGATCTAAAAAACAATTAAAGTACCAGACTATGCCTTTCTTTGTTGTGCAAATAAAGGAAAGAAATATATGCCCAGTTGGTGCGGCCTAGCTAATTGCCTATGTATCGACCCTCTTAGCTGGAACAATCTTGCCTATGTTCACACTCAAGTCTCTCCACCAATGGTTTATTTGGAGATAAATTCTTGCCTTTTATAACGAAGGCTTATATTTCAAAGCTTTCCTATTTTATTTTAGAATTTGTATTTCCAGCATTCCAGTATTCTTGAAACAATGGGCCAATTGTTTTGGGGGTTTTTGTCCATTCAACGTTGGCCCATAAATGGAGCCATTTAAAAAGAACCCGACCTACAAAAGACGTATGCCTAAGTTTTCTGAAAACATAGGCCTACTGGGGAATTTAAATTCCATTTGCAAAATAAATTAGGAATTTTAAATTTCAAATGAGTTGGCTACTGGTTGAAAATTTATTGGAGCAACTCTAAAAAGTCATACTGAGATGTATTTGAGAAGCCACCATCTTGGAAATATTTCTCGCTACTCCTTTCCACTTGATGAAGGGTGCCGATTATCCGAGCCGAATACCAAGCAGACATTGAACTAAGGCCTAACATCTAAAATCGGAGGCTCAACAAAGCCATTGCCCGATCTGGGACACACACCAATCCGGCACACTGTCAAATGTCGCAACCACCGTCTTCCACCGATCCATCTTCAAAATAGGTACTAACACATCGACATTGTCAGGCCTGATCCATCACCTGCTCCGGCCACCGACCGAAGACCAGGATTTCACTTGGATCTGTCCCAAGAACATCCAATTGACAACATGTGCACCGACCAGGCTGCCTTCAAAGCCCTACACATGGCCACCCATATCCGGCGACCATCCGCAGCAACACTGCCACCGTGGGCACACTGACACACCGGCCACTGCCTGTGTGTGCATCACTGGAGCCTGGGAGGAGGGCAGCCAACCCACCTCGCCAAACCGCGAGAGGCACCAAGAGGTCCACGAGCTCGTTACGGCCGTCTCTGATCCGAACCAAACCGGAGCCAAAGGCACCAGATCGCCGGCGTAGATCCACGTTGGACAGGGACAACACCACGCCATGCCGCCGCGGGAAGTCCGATCTTCAACTGCCACCACCTTCTAGGGCCGCCGTCTCGGGATCTAGGCTGGACGTCGCTGCCACCACCGGCCACGTCCCTCCGCCGCTGCACTGCCGGCCACAGAAGCCTTGGCCGCTGTGACCGTGCAGAAGCGCCAAGGGGTCAGCACCACTCGATCTTCCACGCCGCCATGCATCTCCGCCGCCTCCGCCCATCACCGCGCCGCCCCGCCGCGACCCAGATCCAAGAGATGCGACCCGACGCTATTGCGTGACCCGCCTCACCCGATCCTACCGCAGGAGTGAAAAGGGTCTCTGCCACCGCCGTCGGCCGCCCGGGGCTTCGCCCGGCGGCTTCCTCCAGTGGCGACGGAGGGAAGTACGCGGATGGGAGATGCCCGGCGGCTGCGCTGGAGAGAGAGAGAGAGAGAGAGAGAGAGAGAGAGAGAAAGAGAGAGAGAGGCGGAGGGAGGGAGGTGGGGTTGCACGGCCGTTAGTTAGATTACTTCTTTGTCGTCTACTAGCAAACGACAAAGAGGGGGTGGGGCCAGGGGGACATGGCCATTAGTTATGCACCATCTTTGCCGTCTGCTAGCAGACGACAAAAATAAAAAAGCTGACGACATAGATTTTGCGGACGGCATCCATTTGACCTAGCCAGCTCCACGTCTAGTGGGGCCCAGCTGGTCTCTTTGCTGTCTGCCTTTGGCAAGGCCGTTTGTTAGCAGGTGCAACTAGAGCGGTTGAACAGGGCCACAAAAATTGGAGGGCCTCCCATTCTAGGTAATTAATGTGTTAAACAAATGAAATCACTAATTGAGGAGTGCTCCCCGCAACTATTAGTCAGGGAGCGCTCCCCGCGCACCAAGTGTCACGCGCGGAGCGCTCCTGAGACTTTTCCGATGCACTTCGCGCGCGACACTTGGAGCGCGCATGGCTTCTCCCGTGATTTCCGGTTTCCGGTTTCCCTTTGTGGTTTTCCTTTTTCACTTTAGTCCTTATACTTTTAATGTTTTGTAATACCTTTTGATCTGTTTTGAGATCTGTTTCTCTCTGGTGTGGGCGAACCCTCCTCGCGGACTGTTCTTTCTTTGCCATAGTCTCCGCCCGTCGCTGCCGCTACTCTTGTCTCGTGGTTACAACGGCAACTGTTCCGGGCGCCGCGCTTGTTGCCTGCTCTTACGGCGGTCCTTCTTTAGCATTGAGCGCGCTTCCCCCTTCGCGATATCGTCGTTCCCTACTGGTTGCCTTCGTGGGTTCCCTGTTTCCCTTTTTCGTTTATCTTTTTGTTCCCATTATATTTCCGGGATATGGAGATTTATGGGGTAGTTACGGGTGGGGACTACCAACACTATCAGATGTCAAGTTTCAACTGGGTTTTGTGGGATTAGTTCTTGATAACCATTGTGTTCCTTGCAGTTATGGCTTGTCCTTTTTGCCGTATGCCTGGTGGTCCGTGTTCTTCTGTAGATGGGTTCAGTGTGGTCCTGGATCGGCGTTGTTGGAGGCGTGTTGTAAGAAAATCATTTTATAGTTGTTCAATTTTTTGCACACACGCTTATTTCTTTTGGTGATGCCCATGTTGTTTAGATTTTGATTATGATCCTTGTTTCGATTTGTTGTGCAGTATGTTCCATGCAGTGTTAGAGCTCATCTTGCTCGTTACATCGAGGAGTGTAGGTCTTTAGCTATAAGGAGGTGTTACGAAGATACTGATCTTGCTCTTCAGTGCAATGAGGGTTATTTGTATGGTGTTCTGTTTAGTCATGGTCGGGTGAGGAGCAAATTCCATGGTCCTTCCTGGGAACGATTGGTCAGTGATTATGGTGTTCGTCCGCGTGATATAATGACCATCAGTGATTATGGATGCGTTGTCTCCTTTACCGTCTGTTGGTAAGGTTTATGTTTAAGGAAGTTTTTATCTTGTTTTATTGTACATTTTGATTTTTCTGTTCCCTTGAGCCTGTGTAATTATATTTTGTAGCTCTACATGGTTTGAGTGACACCGAGAAGGAACTTGTTGGGAGTTGTTATTACACCCGTGGTGTTTTTCTTAATTATCAGCAGATGTATTTCATGAGGTGTCAACTATTTGATGATGAGTACATATCCTGTTGTCCTTTTGTTCACAGGATTGATTCAATGAATGTTAATGGTCATCATATGGTCAGATTTTTTTTCCATTTTTTTCTTTGTTTCTGTTTATTTACTTATTTTTATTACGTCTTCTACTTATAGTTTTGAATTTTTATTCTATTTCTGATAGCTTGATGTTTTTTGTCAGGTTATTCCTGGTATTGTTGCGAGGAGTTTGAAGGAGTTTGTGACTTTTCCTAGAACTGGCGTTTTAACTCTTGAAGTTACTCTGGAATCTGGTGATGATGATATATATGTGAGCACTCCTTGCTCCTACTTCATTCGTTTGGGTAATAGAATGGTGTTCAAACAGGAAGGTTTCGGTGATTTTCTCCAGGCATCGTCTATTGAAGTAAACAGCTTGGTGTTGATAACTTTCAGACAACGTGTTGGGAGGCTTGTTGTTATCTTCAATCTTCTGCCGCAGTGATGTTAGTTATAGCCTTTGAACATAATGGATTTTGATGTATAAGAGGCTTGGATGTGCATCTCTTTTAAAGATGTTTTTTTTCGACGATGTTATTTAATTGTGTTCACAGTTATAAATACAGTAGAGGCACGTGTGTTGCTTACTCTTAGGCATGGTTGTGCATCTCATTTATGTGAGAGGCACCTGGATTCAGCAAATGGAGGCACGTAATTGAAGTCAGAACAGGCACGGTTGTGTGGAGGCACGTAGAGTTACTGTGGGTTTCATGTGAGGCACGTGGTTTGAGCAAACAGAGGCATGGAATTGCAGCCAGTACAAGCACGGTTGTTTGGAACACGGGTATACTAAGAGGAACGTGTGTGCAATACCAAAGTTACACGGGAGATCACGCGTGCCGAACATGTAGAGATACTGTGGGTTTCATGCGAGAGGCACGTGTGTGTGTAGCATGTAGAGTTAAAGTGGGTTTCATGTGAGGCATGTGGATTGAGCAAATGGAGGCACGTAATTGAAGTCAGTACAGGCACGGTTGTGCGGAAGCACGGGCGATCACTTGCGCGGAGCACGTAGACTTACTGGGGGTTTCATGTGAGGCACGTGGTTGGAGCAAACAGAGGCATGGAATTG
Organism: Triticum aestivum; assembly: GCF_018294505.1. Classification (NCBI taxonomy): domain Eukaryota; kingdom Viridiplantae; phylum Streptophyta; class Magnoliopsida; order Poales; family Poaceae; genus Triticum; species Triticum aestivum. The sequence goes on along the minus strand of NC_057801.1, from coordinate 31,493,881 downwards.
CAGTCAGTACAGGCACGGTTGTTTGGAACACGGGTATACTGAGAGGAATGTGTGTGCAATACCAAAGTTACACGGGAGATGACGCGTGCCGAACACGTAGAGATACTGTGGGTTTCATGCGTGAGACACGTGTGTGTGTAGCACGTAGAGTTACAGTGGGTTTCATGTGAGGCACGTGGATTGAGAAAATGGAGGCACGTAATTGAAGTTAGTACAGGCACAGTTGTGCGGAGGCACGGGCGATCACTTGCGCGGAGCACTTAGACTTACTGGGGGTTTCATGTGAGGCACGTCGATCGAGCAAACGGAGGCACCGAAGTGTAGTCAGTACAAGCACGGTTGTGTGGATGCACGGTTTTGAACCCTCTTGCTGCTGTCAAGTGTCTAGAGGCACGGATGTATGGCAGCAGATGCATCGGTTCGAATATTTGGTTAGAGAGGCTCGGTTTTGGATGCACAAGTGTGAACTCTCTAGGGTCATGGGTGCGTGGCACCAGAGGCATGGGTTGAGTTGACACTTAGAGAGCCATGGTTGTACATGGGTCAGTTGGACATGGTAGTGTAGTTTTGTGGCAGCGTGGAGAACTGGTGTACGGAGAGGAACCTGTGAATGGATGGAGTGGTGTTTGATGTGAAATGGTTGTGTTGTGTGATTTTAATTTATTTTCAATGTGGTCAAAGTAACAAAGTTCTTGTCCCTTGCGTCTGTGTACCGATGTTCTTCTGCAATATTTATGAAATGTTCATGCCAATGTTGAATAAGCATTGTACTGAAAGTTTGCAACGATACCATCACATATTCTTGTAAATGCATGATGCATCTTGTAAAGGTTGAGTATGAAAATTATAATACAATGTCGTGCGACATATCTCTCCTTCTATAGTCAACGATACAATATATGCTTGCTCAATACTGGGACATAAGTTACTAGTTACATTTAGACACGCACACCACCGTGTTCAAAGTTCAGTCGTAAAATAGTAATACAATACAGACAACATCTTTGAGCAACAACAAACATATTTACAACATGGGTTCATTCAACCTAAATTATCATAATAGTTGTGCCACGCACCCGATCACTCGATCACAGCAGGTCAATCAATCATGGCACGATCCATTTTCTCGCAATTTACCAACCACTATTTCCCTTCTGGCGCTTCCAGCCACTGGAAGATCCCTCGTCTTTGTTCTTACATGGGCGGAGTCTTTCTTTCATTGGTTGTTGGTGGAGGTGATGTAGCCCGATCTTGATGATTAGGATTCTACGGTACAACTCGTAGCTAACATACCCGTCCTTTGCCGCGTACTCAAGGTGTATCGGGGAAAGCGGATTCCACTCCCATAACTGGTGCTTCCACTTTGGGAATGATTTCTTCATGTTCTTGTACGAGGGTTCGATGATGGCCGCTGCAAGGTCAGCCATGGAGTCCCTTTCTCCACCACCCTTGATGCAGAATAGCCCTTGGATGTCGACGTGGTGCTTGTCTGGAATTCTGATGCATGCACCGGCAAGCATGGTCTTGTCTTCCTGGTGTCGACGCTGGTGAAAGTTACCGCTTTCCGTTGCAGGAAGTCAACTAACGCCTGGGAGCACTCGGACCTGCAGTAGTGGTATACAAGGACATGCTCGCGCATGGCAAGTTGGACGACGGTGATCCCTTGTCATATGTAACTCTCTTACATGTGTACTCGAGGTCGAGGCCGACGAACTTGTTCTTCTCCTCCTTTAGCCATTCCTCGTACTTTTTGATGATCCACTCCACGGTCCTTGGGTCGTTGGTGTACACCACTGAGGGAGTCCTGGATTAGGGGGTATCCGGACAGCCGGACTATATACAAAGTCCGTACTATTGAAGCGTGAAGATACAAGACTCAAGACTCCGGCCCGTGTCCGGATGGGACTCTCCTTTGCGTGGAAGACAAGCTTGGCAATCCGGATATTATATTTCCTTCCTTGTAACCGACTCCATGTAAACCCTAGCCCTCTCTGTGTCCATATAAACCGGAGAGGATGGTCCTTAGAAGGCCGATCACAATTACAATCATACCATCATAGGCTAGCTCTTAGGGTTTAGCCTCTATGATCTCGTGGTAGATCTACTCTTGTACTACTCATGTCTTCAATATTAATCAAGTAGGAAGTAGGGTTTTACCTCCATCGAGAGGGACCGAACCTGGGTGTACATTGTGTCCCTTGCTTCCTGTTACCATCAGCCTAAGACACACAGATTGGAACCCCCTACTCGAGATCCGCCGGTTTTGACACCGACATTGGTGCTTTCATTGAGAGTTCCTCTCTGTCATCACCGCAAGGCTTGATGGCTCATCTCGTTGTCAAGGACGACATCATCTCTGGAGGAGCAGCTGGCTGTAGGTCAGATTCTCCGACTCGGCGGCTTTAGTATGGCCGCCCCATTGGCTGTCGCGCCAACGATGGCCTCTCGGTCATGCATAACATTTATATCAATTCGGAGCTTGCCGAATAGATGGATCCGATAGAGCTCTCCTCTCTTAATGAGCTCTTGGATCGCATCGTCGCTTTGGGAGTCGCTACGGACTATGACCGGATTGGGCTTAAACCCGACCAAATGGACATTAGATCCCCGCCGGTCACCCATGAGATAGCGGTAGTGGGGGAACCACACACGGGTCGTCCCCCAACTTTGAGGACGAATTATGTCCGTATCACCGAACTCAGTAAGCCGAACACCTACTCAAAGGAAGACATGACCCGGGTCCCGGACATAGAATCGGGCATCGGGCCGAAGAGATTGGGTGATACTCCGGATCCCGAACTGTCGGGCTCAGAACCTTCCATGCCCCCGGGCGTTAGATCAGACCAAAATCTGGATTCAGCCAACGACACCCGCTCGGACTTAAACCATCTCTCCCGCATCAGGCAAGAGCCCCTGGAGACGGTACACCGTTACTGGGCCAGATTCCTCCTTGCGCTTAACAAGGTCGAGGACTGCCGCAAGGAGGACGTAGTCTCACTTTTCTGCAAAAACTGCACAAACAAAGGACTCCTTAATGCCATAAGTCGCCGTGACATAGTACACTTTGCGGACTTAGCAACCATAGTACAGAAGTACTGTTCGATGGAAAGCGCCTGGAAGACCCAAACAGAATTTTGGGATAGTACGGCCCTCACCAGAACCTTTGTCCAAACTAAACGGCCGAACTCTCGTAAGTCGACCAATTCAATTCCCAAGAAGCCAAAACCTGCCCCAGGGCGTGGAACCGTATTGGAAGAATGGCTCAATGGGCCATGTAAGCTCCACAGTATGCCGGACGCAACACCAACCCATACCCTTAGGGCATGTTGGATACTTCGGCAGGTAGCAAAAAGTGGCGAGGATCTCCTCGAGTGCCATAAAGCAGAACAACATCCCGCCAAGGAACACAATACAATACTAACAGTCTTTGAGACCTTCGCCTCAAACAATAGGTGCAAGAGAGCTCATCGAAGCTCCGCTGAAATCTGGCACGTGGCAAAAATAAATCCGTGGAACGACACTGCTATAACTTTCAATGCCGGTGACAAACCCCAATCCCAGTCCATTCGGGCACCAGCCGCTCTGGTCCTTAGCCCAATAGTGGACGGATTTTGGGTCACTAAAGTACTCATGGACGGCGGAAGCAAATTAAACTTAATCTACAAAGAAACACTCAAGAAGATGGAAATTGACAAAAGCCGCATTGAACAAAGCGGCACAACCTTTAGAGGAATTATCCCTAGTCGGGAAGCACGGTGTGCGGGGAAAATCACACTCGATGTGGTATTCGGCACCCTAGAGAATTACAAGTCCGAAGAAATCACATTCCAAGTGGCTCCTTTCAAAAGCGGATACCACGCCCTTCTAGGGCGGGACGTGATACGTCTCCAACGTATCTACTTTTCCAAACACTTTTGCCCTTGTTTCGGACTCTAACTTGCATGATTTGAATGAAACTAACCCGGACTGAAGCTGTTTTCAGCAGAACTACCATGATGTTGTTTTATGTGTAGAAAAGAAAAGTTCTCGGAATGTCCTGGAAATCCACGGAGGCACTTTTTGGAATTAATAAGAATTTTTGGCCAAAGAATTAATGCCAGGGGGCCCACAGCCTGTCCACGAGACAGGGGGCGCCCCCCCTAGGGCGCAGCCTCCTATCTCGTGGGCCCCCTGGACCTCCACCGACCTCAACTCCAACTCTATATCTTCCGTCTCGCGGAGAAAAAAATTAGAGAGAAAGTTTCATCGCGTTTTACGACACGGAGCCGCCACCAAGCCCTAATCTCTCTCGGGAGGGCTGATCTGGAGTCCGTCCGGGGCTCCGGAGAGGGGGATTCAGCGCCGTCGTCATCATCAACCATCCTCCATCATCAATTCAATCATAGGCTTGCTGGATGGTGATGGGTTGGATGAGATTTACCATGTAATGAAGTTAGTTTTGTTAGGGTTTGATCCCTAGTATTCACTATGTTCTGAGATTGATGTTGCTATGACTTTGCTATGCTTAATGCTTGTCACTAGGGCCCGAGTGCCATGATTTTAAATCTGAACCTATTATGTTTTCATGAATATATGTGTGTTCTTGATCCTATATTGCAAGTCTATAGTCACCTATTATGTGTTACCTATATGATCCGACAACCCCGAAGTGACAATAAACGGGATACTTCTCGGTGATGAACGTAGTTTGAGGAGTTCATGTATTCACCACGTGTTAATGCTTTGGTCCGGTTCTCTATACTAAGGACCCCACTACCACGGGAGGGTAGGACAAAAGATATCATGCAAGTTCCTTTCCATAAGCACGTATGACTATTTACGGAATACATGCCTACATTACATTGATGAATTGGAGCTAGTTCTATATCACCCTATGTTATAACTATTGCATGAGGAATCGCATCCGGCATAATTATCCATCACTGATTCGTTTCCCACAAGCTTTTCATATATTGTTCTTCGCTTATTTACTTTTCCATTGCTACTGTTACAACTACTGCAAAAACCCAAGAACATTTATCTTTACTGTTGCTACCGTTACCTTTATTATGATACAACTTTGCTACTAAATACCTTGCTGCAGATACTAAGTTATCCAGGTGTGGTTGAATTGACAACTCAACTGCTAATACTCAAGAATATTCTTTGGCTCCCCTTGTGTCGAATCAATAAATTTGGGTTGTACTTCACCGTCGAAAGTTGTTGCGATCCCCTACACTTGTGGGTTATCAAGACTAATTTCTGGCATCGTTGCCGGGGAGCATAGCTCTATTCTCTGAGTCACATGGGATTTATATTTGTTGATCACTATGAAGAGCTTGAAAGATGCTAAGACCAAGATTTTGCCCTCAACTACGAGGGGAGGTAAGGAACTGCCATCTAGCTCTGCACTAGATTCTCCTTCCGTTATTAGTAGGCTTGCGACACCTAAACCTACTACTGCTATGAATTCTGATATGTCAGATGTTATTGATGATGCCACTTCTACTATGCATGATGAAACTACTTGTGTGCGTGATACTACTTTTCCATTCGGTGAATTTCTAGATTTACAACTTGCTAGAGTTAGGGGGAATGAAAATATTGAAGAACCTATTATTGATGATAGTGATGATGAACGTTCCCCAAATGATTATGTATTACCTATTGTTCCTAAGGGTTATGTTATGAGTGAAGCAGCTGCTATGGAAATTCTTGCTTGCAATGATAGAAATGATCTTAAGAAATTATTAGCTAAATGGAAGCAGCAGTCTCTTAATGCTAGAATGAAACCCGATCCTGCTTTTGCTACTTCACCTATCTGTGTTACTGATAAGGATTATGAATTATCTGTTGATCCTGATATTATTACTTTAGTTGAATCCGATCCTTTTTATGGCCTTGAATCTAAAACTGTTGTGGCACATCTTACCAAGTTGAATGATATAGCCACCCTGTTTACTCATGACGAGAATTCTTGCTATTTATATATCCTTAATATATTTCCGTTCTCATTAAAGGGTGATGCTAAGACTTGGTATAATTCTCTTGCTCCTGGTTGTGTGCGTAGTCCCCAGGATATGATTTATTACTTCTCTGCTAAATATTTCCTTGCTCATAAGAAACAAGCTGCTTTGCGGGAAATATATAATTTTGTGCAAATCAAAGAAGAGAGTCTCCCACAAGCTTTGGGGAGGCTTCTCCGGTTACTTAATGCTTTGCCTGATCATCCCCTAAAGAAAAATAAAATACTTGATATCTTTTATAATGGACTAATTGATGCTTCCAAGGACTACTTGGATAATTGTGCTGGTTGTGTTTTCAGGGAAAGAACAGTCGATGAAGATGAAATATTATTGAATAATATGTTGACTAATGAAAATAATTGGACTCTTCCCGAGCCAGTTCCTGAAGTAATTCCTGAACCAATTGAGCCAACTCCTGAGCCTGTTCCTAAACCCACTCTGAAGAAGAGAGGTGTTTTATTTCTCAGTCATGAAGATATGCAAGAGGCCAAGAAATCAATGAAAGAAAAAGGTACTAATGCTGAAGATGTTAAGAATTTACTACCTATTGAAGAAATACATGGTCTTAATTTACCGCCTGAAGAACCACATTGTCTTGATAACCCGACACAGGTAGTAAAGGTAAATTCTCTCTATAGATATGATAAAGTTGAAATACCCTCTACTAAATTTCATAGCCCATGCTTAGATGAATTTGATGACTTTATGGCTAGACAAGAAAGTTTTAATGCTTATGTTGGTAGAGAGTTAAAGAATAATGCTTTCGAGATAGGACGCGTAGGTGATAATCTGGCTAGAGTTAAAGATGAACTTCACCGCGTTAGCAAATATGCTTCTATGGTTGCTACTCAAGCTGAGCAAGTACTCAAAGCTCAAAATGATTTGCTTGATGAATTGAATAATAAAAATGACTTTGCCGTTAGAGTGGCTACTAGAACTGGTAGAATAACTCAGGAACCTTTGTATCCTGAAGGCCACCCTAAAAGAATTGAACAAGATTCACCGAATAATAATCTAGATGTTCCTAGTTCTTCTAAGAAGAAGAAAAAGAAGAATGATAGGACTTTGCAAACTTCTAGTGAACCTAATGTAGAAACACCTGAGAATCCTAATAATACTTCTATCTCTGATGCTGAAACACAATCCGGAGATGAACATGAACCTGATGATAATGCTAATAATGATGTTCATGTTGATGCTCAACCTAGAAAAAACAATGATGTAGAGATTGAACCTGCTGTTGATCTTGATAACCCACAATCAAAGAATCAACGTTATGATAAGAGAGATTTTGTTGCTAGGAAGCATGGGGAAGAAAGAGAACCATGGGTTCAGAAACCCATGCCCTTTCCTCCTAAACCATCCAAGTCAAAGGATGATGAGGATTTTGAGCGCTTTGCTGAAATGATTAGACCTATTTTCTTACATATGCGCTTAACTTATATGCTTAAAGTAAATCATTATGCTAAGTATATGAAGGATATCATCACAAATAAAAGAAAGATATCGGAAGCTGAAATTTCCACCATGCTTGCTAATTACACTTTTAAGGGTGGAGTGCCAAAGAAACTTGGAGATCCGGGTGTTCCAACTATACCATGCTCCATTAAAAGAAATTATGTTAGAACTGCTTTATGTGATCTTGGAGCCGGTGTTAGTGTTATGCCTCTCTCTTTATACATAGACTTGAATTGAATAAGTTGACACCTACTGAAATATCTTTGCAAATGGCTAATAAATCAACTGTTATACCTGTCGGTATTTGTGAGGATGTGCCTGTTGTGGTTGCAAATGTCACTATCTTAACAGACTTTGTTATTCTTGATATTCCCGAGGACGATAGTATGTCTATTATCCTTGGTAGACCTTTTCTTAATACTGTAGGGGCTGTTATTGATTGCAACAAAGGCAATGTCACCTTACATGTTAATGGCAATGAGCACACGGTGCACTTTCTGAGGAAACAATCTTATGTTCATAGCATCAATTCTATTAAAAAAGTTCCGACTATCATTTTTGGAGATTTTGGATTTCCTCTACCTACTGTCAAGAAAAAATATGGTATTCTTATTGTTGGGGATTTTCATATCCCCGTTGAGGTAACTTAGTGTTATTCGAAATTTCTCTGGCTCTGTGTTATTTGGAATGAGTTTGTTAACAAGACTTGATCAACCTTGTTAGCGGGTTCATTTTGATGATCACGAGATGGATGAAACTAGAAGGCACAACCTTCTGTACCCTCCTTTTACTTTCTGTTATTTAGAATAAATAAATTAAAAATAGTATTATCCGTCTGTTTCCTCAACTATCCATGCATTAAAAAATAGTTCGAAAATAAAAGTGCTCCAAATGCCCTGCAAATTTAGTATGATATTTTTTGGAATATTTGAGGATTTTAGGCACTGAAAACACTGCAGGAGGGGCAATCACCAGGCCACGAGAGAGCAGGGCGCCCCCTCCCCTGTAGGGCGCCCCCCTATCTCGTGGGCCCCTGGTGGCTCCCCTCCACTTATGCCAGCTCCCACACACTTCATCTTTTACCCAGAAAAATCCCCATCTAGCTCAAGAACGAGCTTTAGCTCGTTTTTGCTGCGATTTTCGACCTCTTAGCTCAAAGCTCCATTCACAAAACTGCTTTGGGAGATTGTTGCTTGGTATGTGACTCTTGCATTGGTCCAATTAGTTTTTCTTCTAGTGCTTTATTCATTGCAAATTTTTGCTGCTTAGGTGACCATGTTCTTGAGCTTGCATGTTAAATTTTTGAGGTCCCAAGCAATTCCAATGCATGATATGGGCTCTAGGCACTTGTAGGAGTAGTTTCTATCAATATTGTTTAGTCACTTTTATTTTGAAGTTACTAAAATTTCAGAAATTTTCAGAAAAAGAAATATGCTTAGAAGAATGTACCAAGGAGGTTCCTCGAGAAAGAAAGGGCCAAGGATTGCTATACGTGAACAAGATATTAAATTGCCAAGGGACGCAAATGTACGGGGTTGTGAGTGGTCATCTGATGATTTTATGGTCGAAGCAGGCTTCAAGGAAGAATTTGACACGTACGTGCATAATGCCGAGCTGGAGGACTTCTTACAAGATAAGTGTCCTCAATATTATCAATTGACCGATTCCTTTGTGCGGAGGTTCGAATATATTTCTGGACGTAATTCTTCTAGTGTCATGTTTGATATTTATGATACGTCTTATACCTTGGATTTAGAGGATTTCACAACTGCTTGCAAACTCTCGCAGTGGGGTGATATTAATGATCCTCCCAAATCTGAATTGAGAGATTTTCTTGCTAAAATTACTGTGGGAGAATCTAGGGACGTAGCACAAGCTACAATAGGGAGCCTTCATTTACTTGCTATACATTACTTTGCTCTCTTTATTGGTAGATGCATTAACAGTAAGGACAAGGTATGTCACATGTGTGCACCTGATCTTTTTGTCCTCAAGAGTGTTGTGTCAGGTTATAAAGGTTATAACTTGGGGGCAATAGTTGCACGTAGGTTACAGAATAATAGTAGAAGGGGAGATTTTTTTGGAGGAATTTATGCAACCCGTGTGGCTAATTTTCTTAATATAGCTCCATGAGAGGAGGATATGATTGTACCTCCTGTTTATTTGGATAAAGAAGCTATGGTTGATCATCATTTTCTTGAGAGGAATGAACAATTCCTCCATGATCGACTAATCTATGACAGACGCAACGTCGTCCCTGTTACTCTTCCTGCTCCCTGCCTTTTTGATTATCAGGCAAAAGAAAGATATGTTGTCACCAGGGAAGAAGCAACTGAATATGAGAGGGGAATGGAGGCAGCCCGCCAACACGCTGCTGCTCAGGAGGCGGTAGCCTCTGCATCTCAGTACTACCCCAGTTTCACATATGGATATCAGCCAGGCGGTCGTTGGTATTAAACCAACTTAGGCCAAAAGCCTAAGCTTGGGGGAGTACGTATTTCTCACCGACTATACATTCATGTTCACACACTAGTCGTCGGTGCTCATACTCTTTCATTGTATTATCCATGCTAGTTTAAATTTCTTTTTCTAGTTTCTTCTTGTGTGTTTGATAAACCTTGAGAAAAAACCAAAAAATTAGTTAGTTTAATTCCCCTACCTATAGTAGAATTAAAATGAAAACCCAAAAATATTTCTATTTATTCTTCTTTCTTGTTGGGAGCTTTCCCGTGTAAATAGTTTTATTTTCTTTTCTTTCCTTTGGGGGTCGAGAAGACCATATTGAAAATGTTTAATGGCTCTTACATGCATGATTGTTTATTTAATTTAGAGCCCATATTACTTGTCTTCTCTCTTGAGTTGAATGCTTGCAGATTCCAGCTTAGTCCAATGCACGTGCACTCTTATTATTATACCCATCGTTCGGTCGTGCAAGTGAAAGGCAATAATGACGATATATGATGGACTTACTGGGATGAGAAAAGCTGGTATGAACTCGATCTCTCTTGTTTTTGTAAATATGATGAGTTCATCGTTCCTGAGTCAGCTATTATGAGGTAAACATATTTGCAATGACATCTAGAGATTATAGTTACTTGTGCCATGCTTGATTAGCTATGAGTTATAATGGTTTACCTTGCGTGCCAACATGCTATTAGAATGATTATGATGTGATATGATGGGATGGTATCCTCCTTTGAATGAATTGAGTGACTCGACTTGGCACATGTTCACGCATGTAGTTGAATCAAATCAACATAGCCTTCATGATATTTATGTTCATGGTAGATTATATCCTACTCATGCTTGTACTCGGTGTGAATTAATTTTAATGCATGCTTACGACTGTTCACGCTCTCTCAGTTGGTCGCTTCCCAGTCTTTTGCTATCCTTCACCTGTACTAAGCGGGAATACTGCTTGTGCATCCAAACTCCTTGAACCCCAAAGTTGTTCCATATGAGTCCACTATACCTACCTAAATGCGGTATCTACTTGTCGTTCCAAGTAAATTTGTATGTGCCAAACTCCAAACCTTCAAATGAAATTCTGTTTTGTATGCTCGAGCAACTCATGTTACAACTAGGGCTGCCTATATCTTCCATGCTAGGTGGGTTATTCTCAGAGGAGCAGACTCCGCTCCTCATTCACGAGAAAGGGCCGGTAACCGGGATGCCCAGTCCCATGATCCAAAAAGATCAAAGAAAATCAAAATAATTAAACAAAACTCCCCCGGGGCTGTTGTATGTTGGAGGTACTCGTTGTTTCGAGCAAGCCATGGATTGATGCTTGTTGGTGGTTGGGGGAGTATAAACCTTTACCATTTTTTTGGGAACTGCCTATAATGCATGTAGTATGGAAGATACAACCATCTCATAGTTGTTGCGTTGACAACAAAAGTATGTCGCTCAAAATGTTATTCAATCTCTATTTTAAAATCGAGCTCTGGCACCTCTACAAATACCTGCTTCCCTCTGCGAAGGGCCTATCTATTTACTTTTATGTTGAGTCATCATCCTTCTTATTAAAAGCACCCGCTGGAGAGCGTACTGTCATTTGCATTAATTATTACTGGTTTATATTGGGTATGACTTGACTGGATATCTTTTACCATGAATTACAATGTTTAGTCAGTCCTTGATTTTTAAAGGTGCTCTGCATTTATGTTTTGCGGTCTCAGAAAGGGCTAGCGAGATACCATTTTGTTATATCGTGTTATGATTATTTTGAGAAAGTGTTGTCATCCGAGTTTTATTATTATGGCTCGATAGCTGATTATGCTATTGATGTGAGTAATTGTGAGACCTAGCTATGTGTTATTGTGAGTATGGTTAGTTCGTAATATTTGCTGAAACTTGAATGCTGGCTTTTCATGTTACAACAACAAGAGCAAACAGAGTTTGTAAAAAATTTTCTTTATCACTTTCAGTTTATCAACTGAATTGCTTGAGGATAAGCAAAGGTTTAAGCTTGGGGGAGTTGATACGTCTCCAACGTATCTACTTTTCCAAACACTTTTGCCCTTGTTTTGGACTCTAACTTGCATGATTTGAATGAAACTAACCCGGACTGACGCTGTTTTCAGCAGAACTACCATGATGTTGTTTTATGTGTAGAAAAAAAAAGTTCTCGGAATGTCCTGGAAATCCACGGAGGCACTTTTTGGAATTAATAAGAATTTTTGGAGAAATAATTAATGCCAGGGGGCCCACAGCCTGTCCACGAGAAAGGGCCCCCCCTAGGGCGCGGCCTCCTATCTCTTCGGCCCCCTGGACCTCCACCGACCTCTACTCCAACTCTATATCTACCTTCTCGTGGAGAAAAAAATCAGAGAGAAAGTTTCATTGCGTTTTACGACACGGAGCCGCCGCCAAGCCCTAATCTCTCTCGGGAGGGCTGATCTGGAGTCCGTTCGGGGCTCCGGAGAGGGGGATTCGTCGCCGTCGTCATCATCAACCATCCTCCATCACCAATTTCATGATGCTCACCGCCATGCGTGAGTAATTCAATCATAGGCTTGCTGGACGGTGATGGGTTGGATGAGATTTACCATGTAATCAAGTTAGTTTTGTTAGGGTTTGATCCCTAGTATCCACTATGTTCTGAGATTGATGTTGCTATGACTTTGCTATGCTTAATGCTTGTCACTAGGGCCCGAGTGCCATGATTTCAGATCTGAATCTATTATGTTTTCATTAATATATGTGTGTTCTTGATCCAATCTTGCAAGTCTATAGTCACCTATTATGTGTTATGATCCGACAACCCCGAAGTGACAATAATCGGGATACATCTCGGTGATGACCGTAGTTTGAGGAGTTCATGTATTCACCATGGGTTAATGCTTTGGTCCGGTTCTCTATTAAAAGGAGGCCTTAATATCCCTTAGTTTCCGTAAGGACCCCGCTGCCACGGGAGGGTAGGACAAAAGAAGTCATGCAAGTTCTTCTCCATAAGCACGTATGACTATTTAGGGAATACATGCCTACATTACATTGATGAATTGGAGCTAGTTCTATATTACCCTATGTTATAACTATTGCATGAGGAATCGCATCCGGCATAATTATCCATCACTGATCCGTTGCCTACGTGCTTTTCATATATTGTTCTTCGCTTATTTACTTTTCCGTTGCTACTGTTACAACTACTACAAAAACCCAAAAACATTTATCTTTACTCTTGCTACCGTTACCTTTATTATCATACTACTTTGCTACTAAATACCTTGCTGCAGATACTAAGTTATCCAGGTGTGGTTGAATTTACAACTCAACTACTAATACTCAAGAATATTCTTTGGCTCCCCTGTGTCGAATCAATAAATTTGGTTTGTACTTCACCCTCGAAAGCTGTTGCGATCCCCTACATTTGTGGGTTGTCAGGACGCGTTTGCAAGCTTTCAAGCTATACCCCATTACGGGTACATGAAGCTTAAAATGCCCGAACCCAATGGAATCATCACTCTAGCTAGTGATCCGGACGTTGCACTCCGTGCTGAAAAAAAACCCGTAGCACTAGCCCTGGAAGCACTGTCCGAAGCCCTAGCAGTAGAAGAATTAACAACACTGCACGCCACCGTGGACAGGGACGATGTGATACTCGACAAGCGACCCAAGTCCACCTTATTTAAACCCGCAGATGAGATAGTCAAATTCGAAGTCCACCCAACGGACCCCACGAATACAGCTTCCATCGGGACACAGCTGAGCCCCACTATGGACGCTGCACTGCGAGACTTCCTACGCGAGAATTGGGACATTTTCGCCTGGCACCCATCGGACATGCCGGGCATCCCACGCGAATTGGCCGAACATAGACTTAACATACTAAAGGGATACAAACCTGTTAAACAGACCCTAAGGCAATTTTTAGAGCCCAAATGGCAAGCCAAGGGGGAGGAACTAGCCAAGCTACTTGAGGCCGGATTGATCAGAGATATCAAACATCCGGATTGGTTGGCGAACTTGGTAATGGTACCAAAGAAGGACAAATCCTGGCGCTTGTGTGTCGACTTCAAAGACCTCAACAAGGCTTGCCCCAAGGATCCCTTTCCCCTCCCTCGCATCGATCAAATCATCGACGCCACAGCAGGACATGACTCGCTGTGTTTCCTCGATGCATACTCTGGATACCATCAAATAAATATGCCAGAGTCCGACCAAGCTGCAACAACTTTCATAAGGCCATATGGCCCTTTCTGCTTCAACACTATGCCTTTCGGGCTTAAGAATGCCGGTGCAACCTATCCGCGCATGATTCAAACATGCCTGGAAAAGCAAATCAGCAAAACCGTGGAGGCATATGTGGACGACATAGTCATAAAGACAAGACAAGTCGAAACCCTAATAGATGACTTGAGGCTTATGTTCGACAACCTCCAAACATACGACATCAAGCTGAATCCAGGGAAATGCGTTTTCGGCGTCCCCTCTGGAAAACTGCTGGGCTTCATCGTTTCCAATAGAGGAACTGAAGCTAATCCGGCAAAAATCCGAGCTTTGTTGTAGTTGGCTATACCAACAGACCTCAAACACATCCAGAAATAGCTGGATGCGTGACTGTTTTGAGCCGCTTTATCTCCAGGTTAGGAGAAAAAGCATTAACCCTTTACCGCCTTCTTCGATGCACCGAACACTTCGTGTGGACAGATGCAGCCGCGGCCGGACTCGATGAAATAAAGACCTTATTGGCCAATAATCCAGTCCTAACGGCGCCAAATATCGGCGAACCTATGCTGCTGTACATAGCTGCAACACATCAAATTGCAATCGTAGTACTCGTCGTCGAACGAGAGGTTGACGGATACAAATTCCGCTAAGGTTATTACGTATCCATGGTCCTCACCCCATGCAAATCCCAATACCCACACTATCAAAAAGTAGCATACGCGGTCTTCATGGCATCTCGAAAGCTACAGCACTACTTTCAAGAGTGTTCGATTACGGTGGCCTCTGAAGTACCACTAAACGATATAATAAATAACCGTGATGCCACGGGCCGGATCGCTAAATCGGCCATCGGGCTCCTTCCGTTCGACATAACATACAAGCCTCGGCGGGCTATCAAGTCGCAAGTATTAGCTGGCTTTGTCGCCGAATGGATGGAAGGCGAACTCCCTAAAGAGTACGGCACGTACTCTAACTGGATCATGCACTTCTACGACTCTAAAATGCTGGACGGATTGGGAGCAGGCGTAGTCCTGACGTCTCCCACCGGAGACACGGTCCAATACGTCCTCCAAATATTATACACAGACTCCAACAATGCAGCCGAATATGAGGCTCTATTGCACGGTCTTCGGATGGCATTCTCTATGGGCATTCAACGCCGTCACAAATAAACGGAGACTTTGATGCTATATTGCACGGTCTTCGGATGGCAGTCTCTATGGGGATTCAAACCTCACAAATAAATGGAGACTTTGATGCCAATGATCCGAAAATGGCGGCCTACCGTAATGTCGTCCTTAAAATGTCAGCTCGGTTCAAGGGGCTCGAATTCCACCATGTGGTTCGAGAAAACAATCAAGCAACAGATGTCCTTGCCCGCATCGGCGCTAAACGCGACCCTGTCCCACCTAACATATTCCTGCCATCCGTGGTACGGGAAGGGGAGTCCGGCAATACCAGCACGGATCCGAATACATCCCCAGATTCCAAACTACCAGACATAATCGGAGGCTCTACCCCCGAAATAACATCGTCAGCCCACGAAATAAGGGTTGTCATCGCCCCGTGGACTGAGCCTTTCTTGGCCTACCTAAATAGGCAGGAGCTCCCCGAAGATCAAAATGAAGCATGCTGCATCGTCCAGCATTCTAAAGCTTACAAAGTCCATGAAGGGGAACTCTATAATAAAAGTGCGATCGGAGTGCTCCAAAGGTGCATCTCCGAAGAGGACGGGTGGCAGCTCTTGGCTGAAATCCATGCCGGACTGGGCGGGCACCACACCGCGGCTCGAGCACTAGTTAGCAAGGCCTTCCGTACAGGTTTCTATTGGCCAACGGCCCGAGCAGACGCACAGGACCTTGTCCAACACTGCATCGGTTGCCAGCTCTTTGCCAATCAGAGTCATATGCCCCCTACCGCTCTCCAAACAATCCCCATAACTTGGCCCTTAGCGGTCTGGGGGCTGGATATGGTCGGCCCACTTAAAGGGGGAAGTCACAAGAAAAAATACTTATTGGTCATGGTAGACAAGTTCACCAAATGGATAGAAGCCAAACCAGTGAAAACGGTCGAATCCGGACCAGTAATAGACTTAATATCCGGGGTCGTACACCGATATGGTGTCCCCCATAGCATCATCACCGATAATGGCTCAAATTTCACAGCTGATGAATTGAAAGCTTGGTGCGGCAAAATGGGCATTAAGCTTGACTATGCTTCCGTCTACCATCCTCAAACAAATGGCCAGGTCGAACGGGAAACGGTCTCATCATGAGTGGCATCGGACCCAAACTAGTGCGATCCTTGACTGAGTCAGACACTCATTGGGTCGAGGAGCTTGACTCCGTACTTTGGGGGCTACGGACCACGCCGAATCGCAACACTGGATATACACCATTTTTTATGGTGTACAGCGCAGAAGCAGTACTACCCTGCGACATAATACATGATTCGCCACGCGTACGCATGTACGAAGAGAAGGAAGCCGAGTTAGATCGGCAGGATAACTTGGACGCCCTGGAGGAGGAGCACAACATTGCGAAGGCCCGTTCCGCATTCTATCAGCAACAGGCTCTACGATACCAAAGCAGAGAAGTGCGGGCCAAAACTTATAATATTGGTGAACTTGTTCTATTCTTACCGACGAAGAAGCAGTTCAAGCTCAAACCCAAGTGGGAAGGTCCTTTCGTCATCGACAAAGTTCTCGCCGGAGGAGCGTATCGCTTATGTAATGCGGCCGATAGCAGACTCGAGCCGAACCCATGGAACACGACCAGACTCCAGAGATTCTACGCCTAGCACCGAACTCAATGTTCGTCTCCTTACCCCCTCCCTCCCTCTTCCTTTCTCAATCTTTTACTCTTCACACAAAGGATTTAATACAGTACGGACTGCCGGATTATTCAGGCCGCACTATGTGTGTAAGCAATACCTGGGGGCTTCCTATACGGAAGCTAAACATAACTTACTCTAAAGGGCTTTTTGCCCATCACACATGAATTTTCCATGTGTGCCTTTTCTTCACCATTGTATGCATCGATATGACTTAAGATGTGGCAAAGATGGGTTGCCTGGCTCCTGTGTTTATGCCCTATGTTCCCGTTAATTCGGCTAGGGCATAAGGGGAGCACCTCTGTGATTGTTACTGCCGGTTCAGCCGGATGTGTACCTCAGACTGGGTGAAGACGAAAGCTAGTTTCCTTAAGAGAATATTCGGTCGGTGAACAAAAGATGTCTTCGTTTATCATAACATAAATCCCCAGAAGTTTTGTATCTGCGCCATGGTTCGTAGTTCGGACATGTGCCTTGTTGCATGCCTACCCAGGGAAAGGAACCCTTAACGGAACTATTCTCCCTGGAAGATGTTTCTTACTATCCATGTAATATAACATAACTAGTTGGGTACTTGTCTGTTCAAGAACTTATGACCCCTACGCCTGGTTTCCATGCATACTCCGGTTTTGTATAATCAAGCGGGTATTCGGACACACCCCAGACTGTAGGATCCGGGGGCTAAAGCGAAAAGGTCCGCCATGACAAATGATTTTAATCCGGCTAGGGGCTATTATGTCCATTAAATTACACAATCACTTGGACTGACTATATTCCTCCTCTATACCATCCAAGAGGCTATCTAGCTTACAATCCTGTTGAGAATACTTTGCGGCTAACGCCACCTGGTCATATACCAGACTCACAGGAATTTCTTGCCCATCTGGCCCTGCCGGTCCGACTTCAGCCATATGGTTCGGGTCCAGCTTGGTGTAGCGCATCTTCACCATAACCCATGCTTCCCTTGCACCCTGCCGGCGGGCAGACATCTTCCACAGTCGGAAGCACCACCGCGCTCCTTGAAGCATGTCCACAAGTTCGCCCATGCCATTCGGCAGGAAGCTTGATGTCCACACACTACTAGAAAAAGGGCTGCTAGTGGCCCACCTGTTTTCGCTACTAATGGCGCACTACAGGTGCGCCACCAGCACCACGCCATTAGATTTTTTTTCTAATGGCGCACGTGTGGTGCGCCATTAGTATCTGGTGTACTAATGGCGCACCGCTGGTGCGCCATTAGAATAGCCCACGGTGCGACATTAGTATCTGGTATACTAATGGCACACCACATAGATGTTCGCCATTAGTAACAATATTTTTTCAGAATTTTTTTTAATTTTTTTTTTCATTTTTTTTCAATTTTTTTCTTCGTTTTTTTCTTAATCTCAGTTCACCATGGCTTAATCTCGGGTCAATATGCTTAATCTCAGGTCAAATCGCACTCCGTGGTCAAACTTCTCGAAAGGTCACCCATCCTCACACTACTCCAGCCCAAGCATGCTTAACTTCAGAGTTCTATCCAACCCCAGCAACAACTCACTTCACAGGCACTTGTTGATATATCTAGCATATCAATCCTATTATACCTTGTTGACGTCTAGGACTTTGTTCATGTTCATGACTATGATGAAATTTTGAAAAATATTTCAAACTTCCCGGTCATATTACGTATCATTTTTTGAAAAAAAATTCAAAAAAAATTCAGAACCAATTTTTTTTCTGTTACTACTGGCACACCACATCCATGGTGCGCCACTAGTAAGTTTGAATTTTTTTGCCTCTAGATCTTGAAAGCCCTGTAACTTTTTTCTGTTAGGTTTTTGGGGATTTTGAAAATGTTTAACGGGGTTCCCCCGTTTAAATTTGAATGTAACTTTTCGAGTAGATGATTTTTCATATAAAAAACTTTTTCATCCGAGTTCGTATGCAAAAGTTATGCCCATTTTACAAATTTCCAGAGAGATTTTGCAAATAAAGTCGAAATTCATATTTGTAAATTTTCCCAACAACTAGACCACATATCACATGGGAAACTTATTTTCTTTTATTTTTTGACATTTCCATCATTTTCTTTTATTTTTTTTAAAACTGAAAAGGCGATCCACAACGGGGGGTGGGGGGGTGCATTCGGTGTTGGGGCACTAGTAATGGCGCACCACACCCACGGTGCGCCATTACTAGTTTTGAAAAAAAATAAAAAAATTGATATTTTTTTGATTTTTTTTAAAAAAAACTTAGTACTGGGGCACCAGTGGACGGTGCGCCGTTACTAGTTAAAACTAGTAATGGCGCACCGAGACATGGTGCGCCATTAGTAACAAATATTTTTTTTACTTTTTTTAAAACTACTAATGGCGCACGGCGGATGTGGTGGGCCATTACTACGTCAACTAGTAATGGCGCACTATACAACGGTGCGCCATTATTAACAATTTTTTTATGTTTTTTTCAAAACTACTAATGGCGCACCAGGCACCAGGTGCGCCATTAGTAATATATTACTAATGGCGCACCACATGACAGGTGCGCCATTAGTGGCCATTCCATCCATAGCCCTTTTTGTAGTAGTGACAAGGCCTGCGCAACGCCCTGCATCGCCTGCCGAGCTCGCTCATGCAGCTGTGAGAGGTCTTGCAATAAATCGCCTGCAGATGCGGGCGACCCATCAGCATTCCTACAAGCAAAAATCTTTCAATATACTTCCTCGCCGAACTATGATACAGTTCGTCTAGGCACTTACCATAAAAGCCGCGGCGAAGCCTTTTGTTCTCCTTCACAGAGTCCGCCAGCTGCGCACTGACGTCTTTCAATTCCACGTCCAGCCGAACACTGGCATCTTGGAGAATATTCTTCTCCTGCTTAACTTGCGTAAGAATGCGCTCGCCGGCCTTTAGTTGCCTCTGGATATGCGACTCATCCCTGCCGCCCTCCGGATTTACTCCAGGGTTATCTGCAGAATTTTCTGTTAAACTTTTCATACCAGCCAGTTGCTAACTGGTACATTTTCGTACAATCGCGATAAATGTTACCATATGAGGCCTTCTGGGATTCCTCTAGCTTGGCAATTGTGGCCCTCAGTTGGGTCTTGCACTCCTCTAGCTCCCTAGACAATTGCTCATTCTTATCTACAAGAACATGCGCATAAATTGATACTTAAAATTGTTGTTCCAACCGTTTCAAGTCTCAGGGGCTACTGCTATACATACTTATCAAACTTTCTTACCCGTATATCTTTGGTATACTGGCCCGTCGCCTGGGAAAGCCCACCTTGAGCAGCCCGGATGTATGCGTCTCCCGAATTGAAAGCATTAAATGCCTCTTCGGAAAAGATGTTGTTGCGAAGTACGGCCCGTCGACGCCGGTGATTCATGGCACTCTCTACTTTGGAATTCATGGCAGAGAGCATATCCGCGTCGTTTGTTGGAGGACTATGCGGCATCGGCCCTATGTCCGCCTCCTCTCTCGAAGTCGGTTCTGGAACCCGACTGGTGGAGGCGTGGTTGGCAGGATCCCCGAATATAGTCCGGATACTCCTCTTCCCGCCAGGATGTAAAGGGCGCTGTTATACTTCAAATAACAATAATTACATGACAGGTTGTTTCCTTACCTCTGTAGAGGCTTGTCGGCCCTAACCGCCTTCCTCTTGAGCCTGCCCAATCCGGACGTCTGTGGCTGACAAGTTCCTAGGGGCTCGACCCTGCGCTCCGAACGTCGCCTCTGCAAAAACACGACACTTCAGGGCTAAGGCGTGACATCAGGAAAGAGTCCTCTTCAGAGGATCAAGTCTTCGTCTTGGCTTACACATGAGGAAGGTAGTAGTCCGGGATAATCAGTAGTAATAGCCACTGAGGCACCGTCACGACTAGCCCGTTAAAATATCCCGTCGACAATCTCCAAGGCCGCGTCTGGATCTTCTTAGAGTCCTGCATCCAGGGCCCTTTCGGGGTCCTCTGGCTGCGGGGAAGGGCTGGAGATTCCTTCTACGGCCACCCTCAGTTCCTGCTCGAAAATATCGAGGAAGGTAACTTTAGCAAAGAACGCCACGATAAGTGAAGCAAGAAAATAAATGACGACTTACCCAGTTTGGGGGATTGCACATGGAGAATCCGTCCCGTGGTTTGATATGAAGGAAGTCTTCCACTTCTCCTTTGTATAGATCGGACAGTATCCTTGCCAGAGCAGTGGCGGAGTTCGGACCCTTACGGCCACAACGGGTGGCATCGTCTTCCCCGTTGAAATGCCACATGGGATTACCCCGATATTGAAGCGGTTGCACTCCCCGCATTATGCATATTGCCATGACCTCGACTATCGTCAGTCCGGACATGGCCAATAACTTTATCCTGCTCATCAGGAAAGGTATTTCCCTAGTGTCCTCTTCTTGGGGGCCTCGGGTGCGCCAGCTTAGACGTTCCCTCAGCGGGGCGTTACTGAACTTGGGGAGTCCTGTCCGGACTGGATCTGGAAGGGGGACGTCGTCAATATAAAACCACTCTGAAGCCCTGTTCTCTGGTGCCTTCTTGGGAGTGCCGGATAGGTATCCGGTCTCGGCGATACGCCATACTTCGGCCCCGCCCACTTGACATAAGGACTGTCCCTGGCTAGAGGGACAAGGCAGAACAACTTCTTCCACAAACCGAAAAGAGCCTCGCAGCCTAGAAATAGCTCACAAAGAGCGACGTACCCTGCTTATGTAGTACGGAGGCTGGGGTAAGGTTGTGCAACTGGAGGCCGTAGAACTCCAGGAGCCCATGAAAAAATGGATGAATAGGGAACCCGACGCCTCTTAACAGATGCGGAATGAGGTATATTTGCTCCTCTGGAGACGGATTAGGGGATTTCTCTGCTTGTTTTCCACCGTTATAGGTGGCTATTCCGGCTTGGACGGGGACCGCGAATGCCGGTTGGAGAAGCCCTTGGGTTTGTAACTTTGTCAAACGGCTATGAGAAACTAAACACTCTCCCCAGTCCCCCGGCTTGGGGCAAGGGGAGCGAGCAGAAGAGCTGCGACGACCGGCCATGTTGGAATGATTTTTTCGGGGCGCTCTGTTGGATGCTTGCTCGAGGGGGAAGAGTGAGGTTTGGATATGGGAATCCCCGTCTCTTCAAATAGACGATTAGCCCGAAGGATCAGGGGTGGCAAATGCAAAAATGCCTCGACTCCTCGCATTCACTCGACACGTGGAAATGGTCATTATTGAGGCACTGAAGCCGAGGAGTACAACATTGATGAGATGCCGGACACTATTTATCGTAATAGGTACATTGGAGTATTCGGAGATGGAACCCGCCTTGCAACGCTGAAGACAAGACTGCGCGCTGGACTCACCATCATTGAAGCCTAGTTCAAGGGCTACTGAGGGAGTCCCGAATTAGGGGGTATCCGGACAGCCAGACTATATACATCGTCCGGACTATTGAAGCGTGAAGATACAAGACTCAAGACTCTGGCCTATGTCCGGATGGGACTCTCCTTTGCGTGGAAGACAAGCTTGGCGATCCGGATATTATATTTTCTTCCTTGTAACCGACTCCATGTAAACCCTAGCCCTCTCCAGTGTCTAGCAGGATGGTCCTTAGAAGGCCGATCACAACTACAATCATACCATCATAGGCTAGCTCTTAGGGTTTAGCCTCTACGATCTCATGGTAGATCTACTCTTGTACTACTCATATCTTCAATATTAATCAAGCAGGAAGTAGGGTTTTACCTCCATCGAGAGGGCCCGAACCTGGGTAAACATTGTGTCCCTTGCTTCCTGTTACCATCAGCCTAAGATGCATAGATCGGGACCCCCTACCCGAGATCCGCCAGTTTTGACACCGACAACCACCTCCAGCACGGTTGTACCGTGGGTAGTGATGTGCTCAGTGAATGTTGTTAGTTTCCCGTCGTCCATGGCTGGAGGTGTGCGGTGGTGAACTGTGGCCAGCGAGAAACTTTCAATGAAGACGATGCAAATGGAGTTGGAAAAGTGAAAGGGATCTTTTGTCGTCCAAAAACAGAAACCGCCAAAGAGCAGTTGCTAGTCACCCGACGGTTCCAGGAGTAGATTTTCGGAAACATGCGTTTGTTTTATTTGGTTTTTTAAAGATGTTCACTTATCTTGTTCTTTGAAAAAAATATTGGTTGTGTGCTGCGTGCATGATCCATATGTGCATATTCCATCTTTGGCTGTGAAAGTAGTCGTGTGAACGGTAGACCACTCAGCAGATGCATGGTCGTGCCTTTGTTGTGAAAATGTTTTTTTCAATTAACAATCTTCCTTGGTCAGGGATGCACTATTGTGTGATTTCCCCCCTTTTTGACGGACACGATTCCTAACCGCCACACAAAACCGTGTTTCCAAAAATTCTGTCTAGAATTTTCTAGCAAAATTGAAATAAGGTAGGCACGCGTGCAACAGGATGCTACCCTCACCCGTCACAGAAATCTGCTCGCAACAAATTTGCCTAAAACGTATTGTGCATGCCAGAACTATCTAGGACACCGCTCTAGATTCAAACCATGAGAGCATCCTTAAATTCAAAACCTGGTATTCACAGGAGATTCTATATATACGTTGATTGTACTTGTTTCAAATTACGTGCCTCTCTCATATTAACATCCGTGCTCCAATAATAGATCTAGTTGTGTGCTTATAGCGTGAACCAACCTGTGCCTCTCCAACAATACCATTTCTTTGTCCTCGGGATGTATCTCCTCTTTTTGCTGTGAAATTCAATTATGCTTCTATTGCTGCTAACGCCTGGGCATTTTATGCAGTAAGGACTGGTAATAAGGAAAACAGATTACCTGCGGGACAGCCTGCCATGCAGCAAGGTACTATAAAAGGCTCACACAATCCATATAACAAAAACTATGTAGCAGCAGCAGTAAGTTAACCAATTACGTCCACAAAATCCTGGGAAATTACACTTTGATGAAATTTTTCACACACTATGTGTATTATTATTCATCCGAGAGCATTTTATCTTACAATCTAAACCTTATAGTTATTGCTCCAATTTACAGAATATCATTTGTAGTGTATTTTTTCCTATAAAAAAAGACTTCCCCTCACTGATATGGACATGACAGCAGACTTACTGCTCACACCTGGCGCTAATTTCTATCACTGATTGGCCAAACCAAGAGTAAGTGGCAAGACTTGATATAACAAGAAAACAATGGATTGATCGCCTTTTTAGGTCAGGAAACGAAATAAAAGGGCTATCTTATGAATCTATGTAGATTAAGCTTCAGATTCTTTTTGCGCAGCCGTGGAAGACATAGTTTTAAAACTATATCGCATTTATTTCGACGTTACTTCGTTGTCCTTTTGTTACATAATCATCATGCAGGTGACGGAGAAGGAGATATTGAAACGATTTTGTCTGAACTTAATAGTTCATATCCTGAAAAACCAATCATCTCTCCTGACCTGTCAGAAAAAAGAATGAAGCAGAACATGGACAGCGAAGCACCAGAGAAAGTGCTAGCACTAGCTTCGAGCAGGGAGGGCAACAAAAAGCAAGTGACTAGCAGCAGAAAAGAGGAGCAATCAGAAACCAAGACTGTCATTCCTCCTAGAGGAAAAAGACAAAAGAGAAAGGACAAAACTCAACTCATCAGCGACGATACTACCTTGAAGCAGCAGCAGCCAAGTCCTCTAATGATACTCCCGCCAGCAGTTCCACACGCCGACAATGATGTAAATAAAGACAAGAAGAATAATAAAAGACAACGGTTGGAAGAAGACGAGGATGATGCCAGCAAAGAGTCAAAGCATGCTGCTGCCGACGATGACGATGGCACAAAACACGATGATGATGTCATTCGTACACAGGGCGATGGTGCCGTAGGGGACAATGGTGGCGCCGCGGAGGATAACAACGATGATGTAAAAACCATTTTCTCTACAGATTTTTGCTACCGCTTTTCACCCATGAAAACCAAACCATCTTCTATAACAAAACCCTCTTTTTCTCAACAGGTAGAAACAAGACAGAAGCGCACAAAGAGAAGAAAGACAAGTGGAAAAGAATTGGCAGCACCAAAGGATGATGAACAGGAGGCAACAACAAATAAGGACAAATGTGAGATCAAGGCAAGAGCAGCATTTGATAATGTGAATAGAGCCTGGAAATTACTTGAGGAACATCACTGGCAAGATGTTAGGAAAGCCGGGTTTGGAAGCATAGAGGAATGCCAAATAAAGCGCTCCATCTGCAAACCGCTTGCAGCACATATCTATGATGAACTGGACATAGGAACCATGAAAATAAAGTTCGGTGAAGCTGATCAGTAGAAAGAAATCATAATAACAAAGGAAGGCATCCACAAGGTGTTTAGATACCCAAACGGTACGCAAAGGACAGCACCAAGGCCAAAGATTTCCACCGAAACAATGAGTGAACTGGTCACAGAAGTTGGCCTCAAGAAAATGGATTTCCATCACGACGATCTGTTTAAAGAACTAGAAAAATTGGTGAAACAAGATGACGAACAATCAAACAGGAAATCAGTTAAAAAATTCCTTTTTTTCCACAACATTGTCTGTGGAACAACCTCCCCTACCTTCAGCAAAGAAGCCATTATGGTCAAGAACTTGGACTATATAGAAATGGCAAAGATGGATTTCTGCCAGGTAATTGTCAAAAGTATTAGGGAAGGAGCCAAGACATGGCAGAAGCACAAGATGTTACCTCAGAAAGAAAAGAACAAAAAGCATCTCAATGGTTTGGCACAGGGACCAGTAATAATGTACCTCGACTGCCTGTTGCTGCCGACCGACACAAAAAAAAGGCGCAAGATTGCCAATACAATGGACAAGACATCGTTACCGCGAGCAAACCACCTAAAAGAGAGTGACCGAAGGAAAATAGCTAGAGCAGACATGAAAACGGACGAAAAAGCACGACCAGATGGCTATGAATTTGGCAAGATACAGCTATAGCCCTATTGAATATATATGCATTATCCCCTATAAAAACGGTTTCCAGTCTAACCAATTCCATCCTGCAAAAGCAATGCAGACATGGAAAGGAACAGCTGAGAGGATCTTTTATGCCAATACAACAACACCTTCGTATTCAATATAGATGATATCAGCACAACAACAGGAGCACCAGCAAACGACCAAGCTACTACCACTCCAACCAAGCGACAGGACGAAGCACATGTCAGCACAAGTGGAAGCAAGGAACAAGTCACATGCACCAGCACAGGATCATATGAAATATTCAGAAGGATAGAAGAAATGTTGAAACAAGTACTCGACGAAACAAAATAGATACCCGGAATAATGACCAGGAATGGACACCAATGCAGCGAACAAGAGAAAGAATTAGATGAAAGAATGAAGAAGACAGTGGTGCAACAAAGAACGGTCGTGATTGATTCTCTCGAACAACTTAGAGAATTTCAGGACATTGTTTGTAGAGTGAGCTTTCAAGAAGAGATGACGCTGAAGTTGCAGGATCGAGCAGACGCAGGAGACACAGCTGCACTTGTACATGGCAACCACACGAAAGAAGTCGTAGCCGCAGCAGAACCAGGAGGGAGGAGAAAAGGAAAGAAGGAAGAACAGGACCAACAAAACAAACAAGAAGGGAAGAAAATAATAACAAAATCAAGAACAAAGAACTCAAGAATTAGCCAGAGGGAGACAGAAGAACATAACAAGGTGCAAAAAGAGCAAAACAAGGAGCACGTACCAACCAATGCAGCAACTTCCGAAGGACAACAAGAACAAGGTATAAAAGTAGCTACAGAAGAAGAGAATCAGGATGAGAAACAGGTAAATGAAAAAAGTGACTCGAAAGCAATGCTTTCAAACTTGAACTTAAAAAATCTGCCTTCAATTCTGTCAGGGACACGGCAACAGAACGCCAGCGAAACATAAAAGCCCATAGCAACATGTCATCAAGAACACCGAGCAAGAGGATGGAAGCAATAGAAAAAGAAACCCAACAAAAGATAATGCTCCCTCAAGAGCGTCAACAACAGCAGTACAAGAGACGAACAGGATCGGAGGCAGCAAAGACGTGAGTATAAAAAAATAGTATCTTCTCTCTAAACTAAAAACGGTCTTGAGTTAACTGACAAATATGCAAGAAAATATACACTCAACCGAACAAGTATCATATCCATGCTCCCGCAAACGAGCCACAGACTGATCTAGCATGAACCGTTAACAGCACGGCAGAAAAGCAGGAAGAAAACAACAATGAAGAGGTAAAACGCATATTGTTTCAACTACCAGGTATTACAAGCACAGCAAAGAGAAGAGGATGCCCATGCAAAATAGAAAGTTCATATAGAAGAACTTTTTAGCACAAGGGCATTTCAGATGACCGATACAGGGGAGAAAGCCTCAAACACTCCACCCGGTGACACACCCAAGGCTGGCATACAAAGCAAAGAAAAATTGGACGCACAAACGGATATCCCAACTACCAGCGCAAAGGTAAAATTCAGCAAGAACCATTTTTCCAAAATTTATAAGAAATGTACTGCCCAGTACAACCTGTCACAGTACTACAAGAATTACAAGCAATGAATCATGCTTTTCCTTTTTCATGAAACGCAGGAAACAAACGAGGACGGTCATGCCAAAGAACCGCAAGGAGTACAGACAGAGCAAACCAAAAAACAAGGGCAAATGCTGACTAAAACGGTACCCAGTACACCATGATCAAAGACCAACGAGGTAAAGCTACACGCACCTGGTCCTACAATGTTAAAACAAAAAAGTTATGCATGCACAGATGAAGTCCAAACTTTATTTACATTTTTGATTGAACAGAAAAACAAAACAAATGACGGAGAAGATGTGCCTCAAGATGCGATAGAAAGTGCTGCTACCGCTCAACAATGTACAAAAACTCCAAAAGACAGAGAAGAAGTGGCAGGCACGGCACCGGAGAGATTGAACGTAGAGTTCAAGCTATAAAACCTCTTTCTATAGCATACCAGAAACAAACACAGACACATTTTAATTACTTTTTGCGTTCCGATAGATGCAAGAAACAGAGGAGAGCACCAATATTCAAGGCAAACAAACACAACAACACAAGGGAATGGAACAAGCAGAAGATGTTCTTCCAACAACGGACAGCCTAATCGCTGTAGACCAAGCCAGAAAACCTTCGTTGTCCGGGCAAGAAATAACAGAGATGGCAACATCGACGCAAAAGATCGAAAAGGTGAAGTGAGATAACCTGCTTTTAAGGAAATTAGAAATTTGAGTGAACAAAGACACAAATGCAATCTCATATACCTACCTCTATGTCTCAACAGCCACAAGACAAAAACGACAACACCAGGATGAACAAAACAAAAAAGATCCAGAGGAGGTCCAAAAAGCTCCACTCATCGAAGAAAAGGTCGAAGAGGTAGCACCGACGGAAACGACTGAAAAGGTGAAGCTACAATTAAAAAAGTTCAAAAGACACACTAAACATTTGAGTATTTTTCTTGGGGAATGGATAATAAACTACATTGAAAATAATGAGCATATTTGTTTGTTTTTTAACCACGCTTTTGCATGATAACGCAGAAACCTCAACAGGACACGCACGTAGACACAAGCAAAGAAGCAAAGGACCATAGTGCATTGGAAAACCATGCAGCAAACATTCCAGAGAGAGAGTCAGATAGCAACAAGAAAAAGACCGCACCATCAGACAAGGAACATTGTGCTGTAAAAGATGTTGCCCTCACAAACATGGCGGTAACCCAGGACAACACTCAAATAGAACGTGAACCGTTGATCTTACAAAACCTGGCCATCGAAGAAAGGACAAAAGATGAAGGGATCAAACACCTGTACAACAATGTCATGACAGCGAATAAAGACAAAGGGTAAGTTCATCTTACCACCAAAGAATTATTTTCTTCCAATGATTTCCTCCCTTAAACATTTTAAATGTATACCTGTATATATATATATATATATACATATATATATATATATGTTGCAGGCACGAGATTTTAATAAATACAGAGATGTCAACAGTAACGGTTAGCCACATGGCACGAAGCTTCGACATTGGAAAGCCAGTGCGCAGCGAAACAAAGAGAGAGATTCTATCAACATACAACACCATAAGTAGAGCTCAAGTTTCAACAATGAATAGCACTCTGTCGATCAATCAACCTTTCTGTACAATTGAATTTACAAATTTCTTCTACGCACATGTGACAAAACAAGTAGGCATCAGTACACATGGCCAACCATAAAGATCCATTGGAATTGAAAAATAAAGACGAAGCACATGTCGGAGACAAGACAATTCCTAAAAGGTTTAAAAGATTCCTTGATTTGGAAGAAGGAGAGCAACTACAAGATTTCGACATGGTAAGCACATCTCATGCTCCAGATAAGAGATACAATCTCAGCACTACAACTCCGTCTAACGATCAACAAATCATGACTAAATCCAAGAAGGATCCCTTATTTATTTATTTTGCATTTTTGCAGTTCTTTCTACCAGTTTGCATAGGCGAGCATGTTCAACAAAAAAAAGATCTATGGGCCACTACTTCATTGTTTCAATTAACATCAAAAAAGAGTGCTTTGAACTTCTTGACTCTATACCAGATGAATATACAGGCACAATGGACTACTTCAACGCAGTAACAACTAGAGTAAAGAGGATATGGAAGCAAATAAGCCCATTGCTCCAACTGTCTCCAGGTAATATTTACCATTTCAAAAAGGTCAAAATGAAGGTGCCACTTGAGGGGAAAACGTAAGCACTACAAAACTTTCTCCTTTTCCTTACTCACTGTAATAGTTATTAATGCAATCCATAAGAAACATAGGACGTTAGGACAACTTCACCTAAACTGCCCAACCATATTTGGACAGCGACAATAATCAATCATCCTTCTACCTGCAGACTCGACTGTGCGTTCTATATGTTCATGAACGCAAAGCACTACACTGATGATGAAGAAACAGTGTTACTAACAGAGGAACAAGTCCTAGAGTTGAGAAAGAAAATCCTCTATCAAATAATCAACCAATACGGAGATACGGCCGCACTGTCATTAACCAACTATACCGCATGTTTCTCTTACTAAAGACAACAAAGTAAAATTCTACTTATGTAATTTTCAGAGACACACCAATAAGTTTTTATTTTTTATTTTAACAGATATGCTGAAATCTGAGGTCAACTCTGCCTATGTTGTCTCAACATAGCCGGTCCCAAGCCCGGGTAAAGGAGGAGGGTTGTGATAGGCTTGGCGAGCCAACGTAAAAACTCAGCCACTCTTATGGAGATGAAACCCAAAAGATTTTCGTTGGGGCGTAACCCTCTCAGCGACGCGCCACATCGGAACCCGGGTGTGGTGGAAAATGGGCAAGGGATGGGCCGTCACCCCCCAAGTGGCGCGCCGTATCTTGATCCGGATACGGTGGCAAGTGAGCGAGGATCGGGTCGTCGCATCCTTAGTGGCGCACTACATCGGCGCCCTGATGTAGTGGAAAATGAGCAAGGGTCTTCGCATTTGACTCAACGAGTGCGAAGGGTAAGGAAGCTAGCCGAGCCTAGGAGGATTCGCTTAGGTAGCTGGAACGTAGGGTCTCTGACAGGGAAGCTTCGGGAGCTAGTTGATGCAGAAGTGAGGAGAGGTGTTGATATCCTTTGCGTCCAAGAAACCAAATGGAGAGGACAGAAGGCGAAGGAGGTGGAGGATGCCGGCTTCAAGCTGTGGTACACGGGGACGGCTGCAAACAGAAATGGCGTAGGCATCTTGATCAACAAGAGCCTCAAGTATGGAGTGGTAGACGTCAGGAGACGTGGGGACCGGATTATCCTGGTCAAGCTGGTAGGTGAGGACTTGGTTCTCAATGTTCTCAGCGCATATGCCCCGCAAGTAGGCCACAATGAGAACACCAAGAGGGAGTTTATGGGAAGGCTTGGAAGACATGGTTAGGAGTGTACCAATTGGTGAGAAGCTCTTCATAGGAGGAGACCTCAATGGCCACGTGGGTACATCTAACACAGGTTTTGAAGGGGCGCATGGGGGCTTTGGCTATGGCATCAGGAATCAAGAAGGAGAAGATGTCTTAAGCTTTGCTCTAGCCTACAACATGATTGTAGCTAACACCCTCTTTAGAAAGACAGAATCACATCTGGTGACTTTTAGTAGTGGCCAACACTCTAGCCAGATTGATTTCATCCTCTCGAGAAGAGAAGATAGGCGTGCGTGCCTAGACTGTAAGGTGATACCTGGGGAGAGTGTTGTACCCCAGCATAAGCTGGTGGTTGCTGACTTCCGCTTTCGGATTCGTGTCCAGCGGGATAAGCGTGCCAAGGTCGCTAGAACAAAGTGGTGGAAGCTCAAGGGGGAGGTAGCTCAGCTGTTCAAGGAGAGGGTATTTAAGGAGGGCCCTTGGGAGGAAGGAGGGGATGCGGACAATGTGTGGATGAAGATGGCGACTTGCATTCGTAAGGTGGCCTCGGAGGAGTTTGGAGTGTCCAGGGGAAGGAGAAGCGAAGATAAGGATACCTGGTGGTGGAATGATGATGTCCAGAAGGCGCTTAAAGAGAAGAAAGATTGCTTCAGACGCCTATACCTGGATAGGAGTGCAGACAACATAGAGAAGTACAAGATGGCGAAGAAGGCCGCAAAGCGAGCTGTTGGTGAAGCAAGGGGTCGGGCATATGAGGACCTCTACCAACGGTTAGGCACAAAGGAAGGTGAAAGGGACATCTATAAGATGGCTAAGATCCGGGAGAGGAAGACGAGGGATATTGGCCAAGTCAAATGCATCAAGGACGGAGCAGGCCAACTCTTGGTGAAGGACGAAGAGATTAACCATAGATGGCGGGAGTACTTCGACAAGCTGTTCAATGGGGAGAATGAGAGTTCTACCATTGAACTGAATGACTCCTTTGATGAGACCAGCATGCGTTTTGTGCGGCGCATCCAGGAGTCTGAGGTGAAGGAGGCTTTAAAAAGGATGAAAGGAGGCAAGGCGATGGGCCCTGATTGTATCCCCATTGAGGTGTGGAAAGGTCTCGGGGACATAGCGATAGTATGGCTAACCAAGCTTTTCAACCTCATTTTTCGGGCAAACAAGATGCCAGAAGAATGGAGACGGAGTATATTAGTACCAATCTTCAAGAACAAGGGGGATGTTCAGAGTTGTACTAATTACCGTGGAATTAAGCTGATGAGCCATACAATGAAGCTATGGGAGAGAGTCATTGAGCACCGCTTAAGAAGAATGACAAGCGTGACCAAAAATCAGTTTGGTTTCATGCCTGGGAGGTCGACCATGGAAGCCATTTTCTTGGTACGACAACTTATGGAGAGATATAGGGAGCATAAGAAGGACTTGCATATGGTGTTCATTGACTTGGAGAAGGCCTATGATAAGATACCGCGGAATGTCATGTGGTGGGCCTTGGAGAAACACAAAGTCCCAGCAAAGTACATTACCCTCATCAAGGACATGTACAATAATGTTGTGACAAGTGTTCGAACAAGTGATGTCTACACCGATGACTTCCCGATTAAGATAGGACTGCGTCAGGGGTCCGCTTTGAGCCCTTATCTTTTTGCATTGGTGATGGATGAGGTCACAAGGGGTATACAAGGAGATATCCCATGGTGTATGCTCTTTGCGGATGATGTGGTGCTAGTTGACGATAGTCGGACGGGGGTAAAT
Source organism: Triticum aestivum (assembly GCF_018294505.1). Classification (NCBI taxonomy): domain Eukaryota; kingdom Viridiplantae; phylum Streptophyta; class Magnoliopsida; order Poales; family Poaceae; genus Triticum; species Triticum aestivum. The sequence continues at coordinate 31,461,246 of NC_057801.1, read as the reverse complement.
AGGAAGTTAGAGTTATGGAGACAAACCTTGGAATCGAAAGGGTTTAGGCTTAGTAGAACTAAAACCGAGTACATGATGTGCGGTCTCAGTACTACTAGCTGTGAGGAGGAGGAGGTTAGCCTTGATGGCCAGGTGGTACCTCAGAAGGACACCTTTCGGTATTTGGGGTCAATGTTGCAGGAGGATGGGGGTATTGATGAAGATGTGAACCATCGAATCAAAGTCGGACGGATGAAGTGGCGCCAAGCTTCTGGCATTCTCTGTGACAAGAGAGTGCCACAAAAGCTAAAAGGCAAGTTCTACAGGACGGCGGTTCGACCCGCAATGTTGTATGGCGCGGAGTGTTGGCCGACTAAAAGGCGACATGTTCAATAGTTAGGTGTGGCGGAGATGCGTATATTGAGATGGATGTGTGGCCACACGAGGAAGGATCGAGTCCGGAATGATGATATACGAGATAGAGTTGGGGTAGCACCAATTGAGGAGAAGCTTGTCCAACATCGTTTGAGATGGTTTGGGCATATTCAGCGCAGGCCTCCAGAAGCTCCAGTGCATAGCGGACGGCTAAAGCGTGCGGAGAATGTCAAGAGAGGGCGGGGTCGACTGATTTTGACATGGGAGGAGTCCGTTAAGAGAGACCTGAAGGATTGGAGTATCGACAAAGAGCTAGCTATGGACAGGGGTGCGTGGAAGCTTGCTATCCATGTGCCAGAGCCATGAGTTGGTTGCGAGATCTTATGGGTTTCACCTCTAGCCTACCCCAACTTGTTTGGGACTAAAGGCTTTGTTGTTGTTGTTGTTGTTGTTGTTTGCTGAAATCTGAGGTCGTATGGAAGACAGTGAAATGCAACGAATACATTGTGACATAATCCAACAAGAGATTCCTCCAACTCCCGAGCACATTGCGATGAGCGCTCAAGAGATAAAAGATATTGACATCAATGACACAAGCGACGATGAGGAGAAAGAAGATTATCATGTGAGCCCAAAGGATACCACCAAGTTGTCTGAAGAAGCACTCACGGAAGAACAAGCCCAGACAGATGCTGGTTTACAGAGGGAACAACACGCGCAGCCAGACACTGATTTACAAAAGGAAGACGAATGGAAAGATCCACCGATAGAACCAGACAGACCACCCCCAGATAAAAACAATGAAGGCATAACACGCTCTCCTTTAGAAGCGGATAACATGACAAAGAGCGTACCAACTCGCCAACAACAGCTCTCCAAACAGATCATGAACCCTGTTGGCGAAGATCGCAAATCAAGAACATCAACAGAGGCACAACATGCACAAGAAGAAAAGAAGCAGAAAGACAAGAATTTAGCAGAAAAGATACTCCAAAATAGGAAATGTGATGCTGAAGTCTCGGTAAAACCGAGCATAAAAAACAACAACTCACAAAAGGACACACCAACACCTAGGCAGCTTAACGAGCAGGCGCAGTTAGGTCACGACAAGAAAAATACAAGGCAGCTTGCAAGAGTGCAGACAAGTTCCCCAAAACCCTCGACAATTCAATCACATGAGATCAGCTCAGCAAACATAATCTCAACTAAGAGGTCATTCAAGCGAGCAAGCAAGGAAATTAAGAAAGTCAACGCTTCAACATTTGTTCCAGGAGATTTCATTTACAAAGAAAAGGACATGCAATTCTATAGATATCTGATGAGCCGACAAGGACAGAAAGAATGCGGATGGTAAGCACATTCTCCTTGTTCCATGGAAATGATTACACAGAGCTGCACATTCTCTAACATCCAACTAACCATTCACTCACCTATTTGTAAACCCTCCTTGCTTGCAGAGAACAGATATATAAAAGCTCAAAGCGTGAAGGCTACATTTCAGGAAAATCCTTCATGGAACAAGCAGGGAAAGCAAATGCACAAATGGAGGGCTCCATGCTAAACGTGTTACTGGACGAATGGACAGAACAGGAACAGTTCAACCCAGATGTCACAACTGTACTCCTTGCAGAATTCGCAAATGTATGAATACCTCACCCACAAAAACACCACCGTCATTATTGTGGTAGAATATTTAACTAATACCACACACACACTCTCTCTCTCTTGAAGTTGGTGCTAGGTCTCAATTATAATAGAGGAGAGCTATCAGAATTCAACGAAGACGATGCACTACAGGCATTTGAACAACTCATGCGAGGTAAAAACACCCTGCAATCGAAGATGGTAAGTTGAGAACTATTACTGAACACATGACTTATTCTCCTTGAGCTTCAACAATTAATTGAAATTCAAATTTTACATCAACAACGATCTCCTCTCTCAACATAGATAATGATACCTCATCACATAGACAACCACTACACGCTATATGTAATGAACAAGTACAGAGATATCATCAACATCCTTGACTCACTGGACTATGTAAACTACGCCGATTTGTCTTGGAGTAAACACCATGTGCATCGAACAGAACTGGTACGTACTTTTTATACATTGATTTATTCTTTTCCTCGTGATAGTATGATACTCTTACTTTTATCAATGCCGCACCCAAACAATAAAACCAAAATGCAATCACAGATGAGAAGGATGTTGGTGCTGATGAACAAGTACCACCAACTAAAACACAAGACGAACCAGACTGGGCAAGGATAGCAGAAAGGCCTCACAGGGTCTGCACACTGAAGCAAGAAGGAACACAATGCGAACACTTCACAACCCAATTTACGAAACACTGGAATGGGAAAGAACTGGTCAAAGACAGAGAGGATTTTCATGTAAGTTACCAGTACATACACATCAAATTACTTGATTTCTTCATTAACGCAATTAGTTTATTGACAATGGTGGACAACACGTAACTATAAACCATACATTTTGACATGCCTGCAGCCTAGCAAGGTGGATGCCGAATGGAAACCAGAGTACGTATTCACACTCATATTCGGTAAAACCAACCAAATAAAGCACCATCAACTTCCTGAAAAAACCAAAGTTTTCAAACCAGAGACTACAAGCTTTTTTTCGCCCATTAAAGGTAATTAACTATTTTCATTTTTTCCATCAATCAACATGATAGGAGGTTCAAACAAATCTTTTAGAAACAATAGCCATAATTTTTTTATCTATTTTGACAAAGCGAGATGAAAAAACCCAGCATCAATCAAGACGCACCAACAAATACCCGCAACAGCTGCATTCATTTAGACACGTGTGTAAGGCAAACGAGCTCTACGACATAGTCATGAGTGACCCATGGCAGGACAAATTCAAAAGGTGACTTGGCTCCATTTGCAACTGAAATTAGTTAAAGCTAGGCGACAGTCACACAAATAAGACAGAAACTAGAAAAAACCTTGAATTCATGTTTATCATCTTGCTTCCTAATGACTTACTCAACAAATTTTTCTTCTACTGTTTTGCATGTGAGCAGAAAAGTAGTATTCTCGAGAGATCAACCATAGGGGAACAACACAACTCTCACTAGATCAAAGCTAAAGGAAATATTTGGGCCTGCAAACAATAAAAAACATCAAGGACTGGAAAAGAAGGTGCTCAATGAGTTAGCAGAAGCATGGGAGGGAAGCAGGCAAACTACACATAAAAGACATAGACTATTATTATAGGCCCAAGCTTTGCAGAGGTAAATTTCAAAAAAAAAAAAACCACAATGATCATACAAACTCATCTTTTTGCAACGATTGGTTAATCTTTTCATACCAATCTATTCTTTCTAATTCATTTTTACGGTTTTTTATTTGTGGCCTGCAGAATATTCTGGGTTTAAAGGATAAAAGAAAATATATGGCGGACTTCAGAAATGATTTCACACGAGAGAAGGATACCTTGGTTCCTTTATTCCTTAAGAAATGTCAATCAGACAAGCTAAAAACAGCAAAAATGGTAATAACGTTAAAACTATATTCTAAACTCTCCTCTAACAATAAAACTCTCCTCTAACAAAATAAAAATAAGCATTTCAAACAAAATACTATATTCTAAACTCTCCTCTAACAATAAAACTTTTGTACCGCACATATTCATGCCATTTGAAAAGGAAGAACGATACACACTATTAGTGCTCGACAAATATAGAAGGAAGATTCAAATCATCTAGCTTGAAGAAACATCTCTTGAAGAATTGAAGAGGCAAGAAAACCTGAAAAAACAACGTGCTCACCACATGCATGATGGCAAACTAAGTAAGCAAAGTGCTTACATGGAAATCAACGAAGCCTACAAAGTTAAGGAGTGTAACAAATACCACAACCATAAAGACAAACTGGTAAGAATTGTAAATAATAACGTCTTTCAGAATTGTAAATAACAACATCTTTCAGTTTTACAAATTACACTACATGCCACTCTAAAACAAAAACAAAATGCAATTCCTAGGTTCACAGGTTCAAGGAAGTATACGAAATATTACTCGGTGAAAAAGTCGAAAAGGAAAGGACTAAATGGGAAGTTCAATTTTTAAAGGGCATTCCAAAGGAGAACAAAGGTGAAACCCCGTTTGCTGTTCTGAGGTTCGCGCATCTCTTTGATGGCAACCACATCGTCGAAGAGATAGACAATTTCGACGTAAGTTATCGCTTAAAACTCGCTATAAATCTGCAAGATATCATACAACTGCATGACCTAATTCTGTTGTGTTTTTCTCCTTATTTTTCACTGACTTTTTTATAGGATGGCATGGAACAATGGAAAGCACAACAACTGTGCAGGCTACTATTTAGCAACCAGAATACAATCGAACCCAGAAAAATGGGCGATGAGATTAGAAAGATCTACGACGACATCAAGGAATAAAAAGTTGTTGATAAGCGATCAAGCCTAGCTTCGTCAAAACATCAGAAAACGGTTTAACCACACATCATACTATGATAATGAAGCAGCAGACTCTTTTTATTGATGTAGTTCCTTGATAATTCATTAACCAAGCATTCGAACACAAGCCAGTGCCCCAAGTCCGTCCCTAGACATACGTGCGTCACGTCGACGCGCACTTACTCTATATACTCCTCACGCATGACCACCAGTGACTTTGATATTTCACAAACATTCCTCCTCTTTGCAACCGTGTGCTACTGAATGCCACCAACCTACAGCATGCATCTGGCGTGAGTACATACGTAACTCTCTAAATGAGTATTCAAACAAATGCATGTGGTGCCACACACTCACGCCATTAGAGGCCTCACTCATCCACAATGGTGCCTCTCCTACCACACCACCATGAATCCATAGGGTTGAGGGCCACTGATGCCTCTCAAATCCCCACAACACAACATGCCCGTGATGCCACACACGCGTGACTTTCTAGAGGCATCCGCGCCTCCTGTACCTGCATCCGTTCCTCCTGTACCTTCAATGTCGTGCATCATGTGCCTACATCCACGTGCCTCGCGTGACACTTGCCAAGACTCCTACGGGGCCCGTCATGCCACACCCACGTCACTTCAAACCCGTGGTTCTCTAACCAGGTAGTCGGACCCATGCCTCTGCCGGCACACTTTCGTGCATCCAGAGAGTGCACACCCGTGACTTTACAAAACACACGGACGTGCCTGTTGTGGATTCACCAATTCTGCCTTCCGTAACTGCACCCACACGTGTGTCACGTGCCTAATATAATAACATGCATCATGAATCTTACCTGGCCCCACTGCCACGCACGCGTCGCTCCTGAGACTTCACAATTGTGCCTCTTTAACCGAGCATTCTAACGCATGCCTCTGCCACCGCACTCTTGAACATCCACAGGGTTGATACCCGTGCCTCGAGAAGCCGCATATCCGTGCCTGTGTTCGCTTCATTTCCTTGCCTCCGATGCTTACAGCCACGTGCCTCACGCGACACTTACCTGTCCCGTGGTTCTCTAACTGCCTGTAGAACCCACACTTCCGTGCCTCCTGTGCCTGCATCTACGTGCCTATAGAACCTGCACTTCCGCGCCTCGTGTTCTGCATCCACATGCCTGTACAGAGGCTCCGCTTCATCACTACCACGCGACTTCACAACCGTGGTGCCTTCATTTCTGGGCCTTACGTCCTTGCACCCACGTGCCTCACGCGACACTTGCCGAGACTCTTACGTGCCCCGTAGTGCCACACCCACGTCATTTCACAACCGTGATTCTCTAACCGAGTACTCGGACCCATGCCTCTGCCGCCACACTTTTGTTGCATCCATAGAATGCACGTACGTGCATGTGGTGCCTTCATTTTTGTGCCTTATGTACCTGCACCCACGTGCATAACATGACACTAGCTGAGACTCTTACGTCCCCCGTAGTGCCACAACCACGTGAGTTCACAACCGTGGTTCTGTAACCGAGTACTTGGACCCATGCCTCTGCTGCCACACTTTTGTTCATCCAGAGAGTGCACGTACATGCCTATGGTTCCATCATTTCTGTGCATGCATGTACCTGCACCCACATGCGCAACGTGACATGTGTGGCTCCTGGCACTTCACAACCGTGCCTCTGTAACCAAGCATACTGACACGTGCGTCTGCCACTCCACTATTTTTTGCATATGCAAGGTTGATACCCCGTGCCTCGAGAAGCTGCAAGTCCGTGCCTCCTGTGCCTACATCCACATGCGTAATGTGACACATGCCGCGACACTTACGTGACCCGTAGTGCCACACCCACGTGACTTCACAACCGTGGTTCTCTAACCGAGTACTCGGACCCATGCCTCTACCGCAAAACTTTTTGTGCATCCAGATAGTGCACGTACATAACTGCACCCACGTCCGCAACATGACACTTGCCGAGACTCTTACGTGCCCCATAGTGCCACACCCACGTGATTTCACAACCGTGGTTCTCTAACCGAGTTGTCAGACCCATACCTCTGCTGCCACACTTTTGTGTATCCCGAGACTACACACCCGTGACTTGAGAAAACACACGTATGTGCCTGTTGTGGATTCGCCTTTTCTCCCTTCCGTACCTGAACCCACGTGGGTGGTGTCCGTGCCTTCAAAACATAATATAAATGAGGCCTTGTAGGGTTGATGGTGAATGTTATGTTCATTGAATTAACTAGTTAACTCACATGACATAGGAGGATGTCTTTGACAAGTTATTACGGTTTTAAGATGGAAAACAGTAAACGAGTCATCAGGGTTAAAACTGATCATTAGTTGGGGTGCTGGAAGTCATGTCCTGTGCATAGCCAAGCGATGTGACTTGCAGTTCTCTTCTATACTTTTTGTCCTTTAACACTCTACAAAATGAAGAGCTAACAGAACTGGTGCTTTCACGATAGAAATCAGCATGCTGAATCTGACAGCATAAAGGAAGATTCAGATGTCATCATTCGCTTATAGCACTTGGCACAGGGACAGCTCTCATATGGACTCACATAAGCAATGGGGTTCATTATTGGTTTATTAATGTCTGAACTCCCCTACCTAACAAGGCAGGTCACCCCACAATTGGCAGTCACCTGTAAGCAGATGACAGTCAACTCATAGAGAATTTAATTATTTGCTTACTTTTCTGGTGGAAAAGATACTATACTTTAGAAAGAAATTTGTTGAAGTGGGTAGTTACAATACTAAGCAACCCTCACATATCACAGCAGAGCAAACAGAAATCTAATGGACGCAGGATATGATGATTCAGAGGTACAATAATGAATTCAGTACATCCTCAGGATTGATACCAGTGCCACAAAACTCTAACACATGCCTCTGCCACAACACTCTTGTACATCCCCAGGGTTGATACACGTGCCTCGAAAAGCAGCATGTTCGTGCCATTATTGCCTTCACTTCCGTGCCTGCGATGCTTACATCCACGTGCCTCACGTGACTCCTGCCTGTCCCGTGGTTCTCTACTTGCTTGTAGAACCTACATTGTCATGCCTCCTGTGCCTGTAGAACCTACACTTCCGAGCCTAACATCAGGAAAACGGATCTTGATGCTCAAACGGACGGTTGTAGATTAGAGAAGGTTCGATGGTTTCCATCTCTCCCTCCCTCTTCTACTAGCTTGCTTCCCCTTCCGCAAAGTAAATATCAAAATCTTCATCACTCCCGCACGCTCTCCTCCTTCCTTCTGCAAAATTCGAAATCGAGTTCGTGTCATGGGACAAACTGCCACCGCGTTTGCCAATCACCCTCCAATCCGACATACACACAGCCACACACTACCCGCAAGAACACCAATAATCCGCCGATTGCGGCGACCGACGGCGAGGACTTCGACACCGGCGGCGGAAATCGCAACAAAAAAAGAGCAACGACACAATAAGCCGATGGAACCGAAGAACACCGCACAACTAATTGAAGGTAATTATCATGCTATCCCACTCCATTGCACCGGATAGATCGTTGTGATTTTTCAACTTCAAGGAACAGCAACCCTAGCCACCGCTACCAAGGAGTTTTTGAATAACCTAAAATCAATTTGTCTAACAAATTGAATTGGCGGAGAGATGAGATTTAATGGAAATGCTACAGCTCTCCGCCCTGGAATTTTCGCCATACGATATGTGCTCAAAGGTACTAAACATTGAAATGTCACTAACTAGAATACGTCGATAGATCCAAACCCCGCAAGCATCCTGAGAGGCCAAAACGACCTGATAACCGTAAGACATTTTCTACATCGTTTGTCCCTTCAATGTAATCGTTTTTCAAATTAAGTGCCTCTGGTCTGAAAAACAGTGAACAAAGAATAGTTGTACCCTGTGCTTCTAGGGTAAAACAACCCGTGCCTATCTATCCATACAAATTTGTTTTCACACCACGCATGTTTTTTTCAATGACACTCGACTCTGCTTCTAACACATGCCCATTTTTTATGCAGCAATGAGAAATCCTCATGAAGAAGCTAAAACCCAGCAAAATACTGACGAAGCCCCTGCTGAAGAGCATGCAATCCAGCAAGCTCCTGTCAAATGTTTGACCAAAAGAGTCCACTGTCTATGTACAAAAAACTATGTTGAGACATTAATAACTTAACTGCTATCCTTGACAACAATAACTTAACTATGTCTACAAATAAAACTACATGCCACTTTTTATATATTTCTTTATAGAAAACATTAAAAATGTTCGCACACTATCTTATATTTAATTAAAAACACAGTTTCACTTACTAAATAAATCTTCAACTCTCATTGATAATATTCCTCCCATTATGAAATATCACCTGCAGAGTGCATTTTTATCTCAGAAAATGCTTCACCCTAACTCATAACCATAATTAATATTTTTTTCAATCCCCTGATTAGCTCAATCGGTAATAGTAGAAATAACCTTTCTTAACCCAAAAAAGAAAACTAAAAATCACCTTTGGGAATTTCACATTCCTGATGCATAATCGTGGAAGATATATATTTTAAATGTGTATAAACTATTTTCGGACAAAACAATATCGTTTTTCGTTACCTGGTCATTATGCAGGACATGAAGACGGTGATATTGAGAGAACACAAACACAAAGCATGTCTCCAATTCATCAGAAAAGGACATAGAACAGAACATGAGGAACAAACCACCAGCGGCAGAAATGGTAACTTACACCAGGCTCAACATGATTAAACACCTAACAACAAGCAAAAAAAAGAGAAAATCACATACCAGCACTGTTTTTTACTCCTAGAACAAAAAGGCAAAAGAAAAAGGACAATGCTAAAAACATCATCGACGCTGGTACCTTGCAGCATCAGCCATTACCTCTAATGGTACTCCCGCCAACAGAACCAACCGGTTCGAAGAAACAAGGTGAACGCAAGAAGAAAAACAAACGACAAAGGGTAGAAAAAGAACAAGACAATACCAACAGCAAAGGTTCAGATACCAATGATGATGACGATGACAGACAACATGATGTAGATTTCATTCCTACAGACGATGATGATGCCGAAGAGCACGATAGCGACGCAGAACATGACGATGATGTAAAAACACACTTATGCACTAAATTTGAATACCACTATTCAGCACCAGGGATCTAACGTTCCTGTCTAACAAAACCCTTTCTTTTTTTTTCTTCTGAAACAACCCAAATCAGGCAAGAAGGACAGAAACAAAAGAAAGACAAGCGGGAAAGAATTGGCAGCAGCAACAGTTGACAAAGAACAGGAAGAAACAAACGAAGAGAAATGCCAAATCAAGGCAGGGGTAGCATTCGCTCATGTCAAGAAAGCATGGAATTTACTTAAAGACCATCACAAGAAAGATATTAGGATGGCAGGATTTGGCAACATAGAGAACTGCAAAAAAACGGGCTCCATCTGCAGACCGCTTGCAGCACACATCTACGGCAACCTCGACATAGAAACCATGACAATAACCTTCGGTGATGGTGCCGAAGACAAAAGAATCAAGATTACCAAGGAAGCTATCCACAAGGTGTTTGGATACCCAAACGGCACCCAAAGGTCAGCACCAAGGCCATAGACTAGCCCATCTTTGATGAAAGAACTGTTGTCAGACCTTGGCTTCAAAGATACAAAATTCGCGCCAAAACTACTGTTCGAGAAGCTAAAAATATTGGTGGAAATAGATGACGATCAGTCAAACAGGAAATCAGTTAAAAAAATTCCACAATGTTGTCTGCGGGTCAAGCACCGCTATCTTCGCCTGACAAGCTATAATGGTCAAGGACATGGACTATCCAGAAATGGCAAAGATGGATTTCTTCAAGGTAATCGTCGAAAGTATAAGGGAAGGAGCCAAGACATGGCGAAGCACAAGATGTTGCCTCAGGAAGAAAAGAACAAAAAGCATATCAATGGTTTGGCACAGGGACCATTAATCATGTACCTTGACTCCCTGCTGCTGCCAACCGACACAAAAGAAGTGTGGAAGATTGCAAAGACAATAGACAAGACCTCATTACCACGAGCAAACCATCTCAAAGAGAGTGACCTAGCAAAAATATCTAGAGCAGACATGAAAACAGACGGAAAAGCACGACCAGATGACTATGAATTTGGCAAGATACAGGTATAGTTCTGTTGTACATAAATCAGTCCTTCCCTTTTTGAAAACAGCTTCCATTCTAAACAACTCCATTCCACCGAAACAGTGCAGACATGGAAAGGAACAGCAGAGAGGATCTTATATACCAGCACATCATCAACTTCGTCTTCAGTTCACTAGATAGCAGGAGAACATCGTAAAGAACAGCAACACCAGCACACAACCAAACTGCTACCACCTCCACCCAAACGCCAGCGCGAACCACGTATCGGCACCAGTGGAAGCACTGAACCAAACAAAAGCATGAGCACAGGACCAGAAGAAAGATTCCAAAGGATAAACAAATTGTTGGAAAAAGTGCTCGATGAAGCAGAACAGTTACCCGCAGTAACCACCAGGGCTAAACACCGATGCAACAAAAAAGAAGAGATATTGGCTGAAAAAAACAAGGACAAAGTCGTGCAACAAACAATTGCCCTGATGGATTCTGTAGAACAACTCAGACAATTTCAGGACATAGTTCTCACAAGGTACCTCACAGACAACGCGACCCTGCAAACACTAGAGCAAGCAGATCCAGCAGCATCAAGTAGACTAGTCGATGCTAACCGCACGAATGAAATCGTAGCCACAACAAAACAAAGAGAAAGGAGAAAAAGAAATAAAGAAGAATAGGATGAAGAGAGGAAGAGAAGAACAAAATCAAGGGACGTGGGCATTGACAAGAAGAAGATAAAGCGGCAAAAACAGGTAAATAAATAGTAATGCATGGTGCCATCCGCATCCTAAAGCAAACCCATGTTTTCATACCTCAATTGAAAAGAACTGTCTCAATGCTTTCATGAACGTACCAATAGCACACCCGGCCAAGATGAATTCCAACAGCACGATGGTGTCAACAACCCCAAAAACAGGAATGAACGCAACAAACAAAGCAACCTCACAACAGACAGTGCTACAACAACAACTACCCCAACACAAGCACAAGATATGATCGACATTAGAACCAGTGAAGAGGTCAGTATGAACATCAATTTTTCCTTTCAAAACTGGATAGAGTTATAAGTTAACTGACAAACCTCCAACAAAATATAGGCTCAGCTGGAGAACAATCAAGTCAGCAGTCCCGTCAACCAAATGTAAGAGCCTGACCCACAATCAATTGTTAGCATAAAAAACGACAAACAAGAAGAAAACAACGAAGAGGAGGTAAACTTCCACATACCACTACACCCCACACCGGAAACTTATAATGGTAGGAAATAAAGTGGACAGAAAGCTCATATTGTTTGAACTCCAGGTATCACAATCACTGCAAGACCAAAAGACAACCCCAAAAGACGAAGGAGTCACAGAACAGGAAGTTTGTGCACAAGAGATTTCTAGTGCCACAACATTGCAGATCACCATCACGAGTACAAAGGAGAAAACCCAAGACATCCAAGCCGATGAGAAATTAGAGACTGTTATACCTGACAAAGAAACAGTCGATGCAGGCACGAATAACCCAGTCATCAACATAGAGGTAAAAAAATCAACTACAAACCCTTTTCAACCCACCACCGCAATACAAGGATTATAAGGGATGTCTCACCCTTTTCTCTGAACAAATGCAGGAAACAAACAAGTACATTCATCTCGAAGATCAAGAAGCACCGCAACCAAAGGAAACTAGAAAACACACAGAACTTCAAACAACAACATCTGAAGAGGTGAGGTTACAAAACTGAGACAGAAATGAAGTTCAATCTATAATTTCATTTTTTATTAAACAGGAAGAGGAAGCAAGCAAAAGCACTGGTATAGACATTGCACAAGAAAAACTAGAGGATAGCACGAAACAAGGAGAAGCCGTAGTTCCAGCAGTAGACAGTCCTCCAAATCCAGAGAAAGAGGTCTTATAAAAAATGTAACTCAACAATCAGAGATGCACCCATTTCTTAAATACTTTTTGGGTTGGTGCAGGCACAAGAAACTCAAGACAGCACCAGCAATCAGGACCATCAAACACAACCAGAGGAGCCCAATGAACAACCCGAACATGTTCTTCAAATGGTAGACAATAATGCCACTGAAGACCAAACCACCAAAAATTCACTCACCAAACAACAGCCACCAGAGACAACGGCAACGTCAACGATTGAAAAGGTAAAGTTACGGAACCTGCAACTAGGAAATTATAAAATTGCTGCGTACACAATCAAATAAACTCCAACCTACCACACCTGTATTCACTCCAATGCACTCTCCCTTTGCCACCTCTATATTTGAACAGCTGCAAGGAAAAAACAAGGTCAACGACGATGAACAACAAAATAAAGAGCAAGAGAAGGACCCAAAAACACCACTCAACGAGCAACACGTAGAACAATCAGCAATAACAAGTACAAAGGTGAAAACACATAATACCTCCGAATGATCTTATTGTTCAAAAATATGGATTTCACATTTCACTACTTTCCTCCATCCCAGAGAGAGGAGACAAACGAGCAAAAGGTGGCCACTGAAGAAGGGCAACATGATCTTCAAACGGCAGATGTCAACGTTAAAGCAGACCAAGTCCCAAAATATTCACTCACCGAAAAGTTAAAGTTACATAAGCTGATCCTCTGAAAATATAAAATAGCTCTCTTGAACCTCAAATGCGCGTCCACTTACCCACCTATGTGTTTCAAAAGCTACAAGACAAAAACTACGACAGCAGCGATGAGCTCCAAAAGAGTGAACAGTAAGATGCCCAAAACCTCCACTCAACAAACAACAACCGCAACAGTCAGCAGCAGCAACGAGAATAGAAACAGAGACAAATAAAGTTAGATAAGCTGATTCTACGAAAATATAAAGTAGTTCCATGAGAACTCAAATGCACTCCAACTTACCACTTTTATGATTGAACAGCTACAAGACAAAAACCATGATAGTGACGATGAACACCAAAACAAAGAACAAGACGCTACCCAAGAAACAACAACCAACAAAGAACGGGTGGAACAGTCTGCATCACCAATGACAACTCAACAGGTGAAGTTGCACCAAATGTTTCCACAAAATGACAACTTAATCACAATCAAAATTGCTCAAAGCACGCACCGAACGCTTCGCTAGTTTCCCATAACAATTGCTATAATTAAAATAAAGTAGCAAGTTAAATAATTTCAATGTTTTTTAAATGGTAACGCAGAAACACGAAGAAGGCAACCATGGAGATACAACCAATGAAGCAAACACACAAATTGTTCCAGAGAAAGAACCAGAAATATCGAAGAAAACCATACGCCATCATACGATGCCAATTCCCCTGGCAGAGAGGTTAGTGCCATCCAAGTCGAGACTGAAAAACAAGACGGAAAAGACAACCAGCAAGACATAACAGTTGACAAGGAAAAACATGATGCTAAGAAAAGCACAGACGACTCAAATAAGGACGGAGTAGAAACTGAACAAAATGGTACAACGCAAAAAGAAGAACAAAACATGCCACAGGAAGCAGAAGGAGAACAAGAAAGGAACAACACTGGACAGGAAATGTCTTCCAGCATCGAAGCAGGCAAGACAATAGAAACTTAATTGCTATCTTGTGACTTGGAATTATTTACATTAAATTCAAAATCATCGCAGGAACAATAGAGAAACGGGGCAAAGATAGCGATTCCGTCAATGAAGCCATCGAAGACCTGTCCAACGTTGTATGCAAGCCATGGACAAAGAGAGAAATGTAAGTTCATGCTACTTACACAGAAAACATTCTTACACGCGATCATTTTGACTGTATCATGTGTGAACTAAAACATTTTTCTAAATATACTTTGCAGGGATCAGCTTTTCATTACAACGGACAAGTTTGATGTAAATCTAGGCCATGTTGCCGAAAGCTTCAAGGTCGGTAAATCAGTACGTACCGAAGCAATCGAGCCGATGCTAACAATCTTGAGAAAACAACTCAATGGCACACGGAGAAAGATTGTATCGTTAAGCAACACTATAAGTAAATATTACGGCAAAAGAATCACGTTTAAAACAATATATATGACTTTATAAATAGATAAACTTCCCCTATAACTGAACTGACAAATTCCCTTTGTGTATCTGTGACGAAACAAGCAGCACTCAATAAAGGAAGCCGACGACGAAGATCCAATGTGCTACAGAAATAATGATCAACGACAGAATAGAAAAGAATTACTACCTGCAAGGCTTAGATTAGCTGTTTCAAAAACAAAACACAATTTTCGTATATATTATGCAATGTTCTCTTTTTATTTTATGATTGTAAATATAAGAAGATTTCCAAATGTTTTCTTTTTATTTCGTCTTTTTCAATTCCTTCTACCATGTTCGTTGAGCGGGTTTGAGCAAGACGAAACTATAAGTCATTACTTCAGCATCACAGTTAACATGCAAAAACAACGTTTTGAACCCCTTGACTCTTCAACTGCATATCCAGGCACAATAGAATTCTTCAACAATGTAACCAGCAAATTAATGAAAATTTGGAAGCACATAAGCACAGAGCTACAGCTTTCAGAAAAAAGCATTGACCATTTCAAAAAGGTCAAACTGCAGGTGCCACTTCAAGGAGAAGACACGTAAGCACTTCCAACATTTTCACTTAATATGCACGATTCAATACTACAATTACTGAAATAATTCTATCCTTTCGTCTTTTCAATATACAATTACCACTACAATTGCTCAAACATTTCTCTTCTTTCCGTTTCTTGAATACAACAATCTTACTAGTATCATTCCTCTACATGCAGAATGGACTGTGCATTCTATATGTACATGATCCTGAAGCACTACTCCAATGATGGAACAACAACAACCTTAAAGCCAGAACAAGTACCAGAGTTGAGGAAAAAATTCTATATCAACTACTCAGTTAACACGGAGGGAATACCAAACTGTCACTAATCAAGTGTACAACATGTTAGTCTCTTCAGAAACTAAACCTTACAATTTCGTAACACTAGAAGAAGTAATAATTTTTTAATTATTGTTTTACAGATATGCTGAAGTATGAAGTAGATATGGGAGACAAAGAAATGCAATAGGCAGAATGTTGCGTACTAGAAGAGTTTCCGCCAACTCCTGAGCCAAAAGAACATATTATGCATGCGACAACCACACAAGAGAATGAAGTTATTGAAATATCCAGTAAACGCAAAGAGATTATGGATATCAGCAGCCACACCGTCGCCCAACAATCTTGCACAGATCAAGAACAAAATGATCCACCAATAGAACCAGATCAACCACCACCAGACGACAAGATACCACACCATGCCGAAGAGGAAACAGAGGAGCAAAATATCAACAGCAATATCATGAGCACGGAGCAACTGAAACAAACAGGCACCGATTTAAAAGATGATGACAGAAGCAACGACGTACCAAAAACACGACAACAGGTTTCTAAGCAGAAGAAACAACCTGTTCTTCTTCAAGAAGAAACAGGCTCGAGAAGCAATCAGCCAGGCACCTCCAGCACCATCTCTTTAGACTTCCTAAAACCAAAAACAATGGAAAAGGATGAGGAAGTTGATGAATTAATTTCAAGCCTTAACCCGCTACGACTAGAAGAATACAACGAGTATGTAAAGATGGGCTATGAGTTCGATGTAATCAAAACATGGCTGAATGACCATGAAAGCTATGAATTCAACAAAGATGCCATGCCATATCTGACAATCTTGCAGCAAGTATCAGGAGAAGATTCAATGCCTCAATAATCTGAGAACAGCTCAGACAAGAAATCCTCGGTCAAGAAAAGGCCGGTAAAGCCTTCAAGAAGGCTCCTTGGAGAAATCATGATTCCTACATTTGTCCGAGGAGATTTCAAATTCATGAACAAAGCCAGAGCACTCCATGAATACCTATTCAGCAAAGAAGGACAGGACGAATGCAGAGAGTAAGTACTTTCTCTTGCATAAACAAAAAAACAAACAAATGTTGCCCCTTTTTAAACCAACCTAACTAATGTATAAACTTTTTCTGATTGCAGTCTAAACGTATATATTAGCTCGACGCGACCCGATTGGATTACAGGAAAACAAATAATGGAACATCTAAGGAAAGGAGATGGCGGACAGATGGAGGGCTCCATCGCAAATGCATTGTTCGATGAATGGACATCGCAGCAACAATGCAACACAACCAATAAAGCCATACTTCCCATAGAATTTGCAAACGTATGAAGTCCAATTTGACAAAAACACTTGCATCATTTTAGTGATTACAAAGATTGAACTAAAAAGTAGAAAACTTTTTGGTCGCAGATCGTGCTCGGTGTTAAAATTGGAGAAGAAGGAGGACTAGCAGAATTCAATGAGGAAGAAGCATTGAAAGAGTTTGCACCCCTTGTAACAGGGAAGGGACTTTTAAATAAAAAGCTGGTAAGTTGATAGAAAAATAGAAACATAACTCATTCTTCCCAGAGATTGCACATTCACATGTCATTTAATTCTCCTGACAAGAATGAACTTTAACTCACTCTGTCTCCAAACACTGCAGATTATGATACCTCACAACACAGATAAACACTACACACTATACATGCTCAACAAGTACACGAACTCCATCGACATACTTGACTCATTGAATTACAGACACGGAGACGAAAAAAACATGGAAAACGCACCATAAGGACCACCAAGAACTGGTACGTCAATTCAACCTTGTTTTCTAATTGATTTTACAATTCCTGCATTCCCTTTATTAATGGAAAAACCCAACAATAACACAGATTAAAAGGATGCACACACTCATGAAGAAGCATTACGGTGAAGTGGAGCTACAAGCCAACAGCGAACCGAACTGGTTGAGGATAGCAGAAACACCTAACAGAGTTTGCGTGCCAAAACAGCAGGGTACCCAATGCGGACACTTCATGGCTCAATTTGCAAAATACTGGAATGACATTGAAATCATAAAAGATGATGATGATTTTGATGTAAGTGAATAGTACAAGAGCAACAATTTTAATTTCTACAAGCAGCACTACTTGAGTACTTCAATTATCTCATGAAAGAAAAATAAAAGAATATCTGATGACCTCCATGCAGCAAAGCAACGTAGATGTCGAGTGGAAACCAGAGTTCCTTTTTACAGCCATATTTGGTGAAACAAACCAAGTAAAGTGGGAGCAACTACGTGGAAGAATCAAATAATTCAAACCACAAACTTCAAAGTTCTTTTCCACCAAAAAAGGTAAGAAAATCATTTCTACTTATCTTTTTTTGTAATAACCTACACATCCCACGGTGTTCACCAACATCTTTCGTATCACGAGAGCTTGCATATTACATATCTGCTTCCGTTCAAAGAAACAGATGAAACAAACAGGAAAAAAGACAAAGCACCAGTCCATATCCAAAACATTCTCATTGCTTCCAACACACAAAGGAGGCGTCCGACCTCTTCCATCTAGTCATGAGCGACAGCTGGCAGGAGGAAAACAAAAGGTGAGTTGTTTTCTATTGAACCTCAAAATAGTTGGACAGAGGCCAAAAATAATGTAAGAATTTGTTTCTCACTAACTGTCACCTCCAAAATCATTTTGTCTCCCTGTCGCAGCAAACCTATATTTAGGCGCATCCGCAGGGACAGTGAAAGCACGCAACTAACTGGAGCCCAACTGAAGGTAGTATTTGGTCCAAGACCAGCACAGACGAACATACCACATCATATGGAAAAGAGGATCCTCGATGACATAGCAGAAATCTGGGAAAGCATACAACAATCAAAACAGAGTGACAGAGTAATATTAGGCCCAAACTTTGCAGAGGTAAACTTTTAAAAAGCAAAATCTTGTGTATACTGCAACATCTACTCTTTTTATATTCTTACACGGCTCTTTTTTCTAACCATTTTTTTCGTCATAAATATTGTTTGCAGCATATATTGGATTTAAAGAAACACACAACTACTATCACAAAATTTAAAAATGAATTGCAAAAATTTGCATTTCTGCCCCTAACTCGAACCACCTACTCACATTTGCCCCTAATTTCAAAGCATGCTCAAATTTGCCCCTCTGCCATTAAGTCACTACTCAGAAATGCCCTTCCTTCCAGTCAAAGGCCTTTGACCGTTAGAGGCCCATGTGTACTGCAGCAGACGGAAAAGTGCTACACTATTGGACGAAAAGTGCTATAGTACTGTACGGAAGGGCATTTCTGAGTAGTGACTTAACGGCGGAGGGGCAAATTTGAGCATGCTTCAATTTTAGGGGCAAATCTGAGTAGTGGGTTTCAGTTAAGGGCACAGATGTAAATGTCCCAAAAAACAAAGAATCAACTGGTTCCCATGTATCTCAAGGAAAATCAACGGAAAAAGCTCTCAACAGCAAACATGGTAACAACCCTTTCTTCCATGACAAAATCAAAAAATATGAGTTCTATTAAATTACTTTATATTAACCTGTAATCTAAGCAACAAGTATTTTGTACGCAGATATTCATTCCAATGGAGAAGCATGACCGCTATGTACTATATGTGCTGGGCAAATACAAACACAAAGTTCACATTATTGATCCTCGAGAAACAACTCATGAGGAATTTGAGAAAGAAAAGGTAGACACCGACAAATTGACAGAAGAAGAAGCATGTCGAGTTCTTCAGGAAAATGAAGATGCTAGAGGAGAAAGAGAAAGACAGTTTCAGGAATATCATGTTCATAAGTCGGCAATAGTAAGCATTTATACATAACAAAATTTTCAGTTTTACAAGTTGCAATATTAAAACAATTAATTAAAAAATACAATATTCCCAGGTACCTAGGTTTAAAGAAGTCTTCAACATCATACTAGGACAAACAATGAATGCCAAGGGTACAAGATGGCCGACTCATACTGTGCAAGATGTTCCATTGGTAGAAAAGGGAGAATCAACATTTGTTGTTTTAAAGCTTGCATTCCTCTACAATGGTGAAAAGTTTGTCAAAGACCTGGAAGATTTGACAGTAAGTTTATATATATTTACTTATAAACAACCTATATGCACAAACTCTAATAATATACTTCTCTTCTCGGGAAAATTTCACAGGATGAGGTCGAAGACTGGAGGGCAGAGGCAATGTACATTCTCTTAAATAGCGAGATGAATCAAGTCAAAGCTAGTGAGCTGGGTGACGAGATTAGCAAGATCTTAAGCAAAAATGAAGACTAAAACTTTTGATTTAGCCCGCGAAGCTAATTCTATCTAGACGTGACAAAACAGTTTGTCAATAAATCACATTTATATGTAATGTAGTTATAAATTGTGTGTTCATGTTGAAAAAAGAACTATTTCGACAACACTGCGTCATACATCATAAGAGAGTGCCAGTAAACTATAAACAACAATGCCTCTTCTTATTTTGACCACAGTAGTGACTCCCAAAACGAACCCTTACGCGTGACTTTGGAATGCACCATCCCGTGCCTCCAGAGGAGACATTGCCTCGTGCCACCAAACCCTGGGTCACCATGCCTCCGGGCAATATCCACACACACACATACCCTTACGCGTGACTCTGGAAAGCACCCTCCCGTGCCTCCAGAGGCGACATCGCCTCGTGCCACCAAACCCTGGGTCACCATGCCTCCAGGCAATATCCATACACACACATACCCTTACGCTTGACTTTGGAAAGCACCATCCCGTGCCTCCAGAGGCAACATGGCCTCGTGCCACCAAACCCTGGGTCACCATGCCTCCGGGCAATATCCATAGACACACATACCTTTACGCGTGACTTTGGAAAGCAGCATCCCGTGCCTCTAGAGGCGACATGGCCTTGTACCACCAAACCATGGGTCACCATGCCTCCGGGCAATATCCATACACACACATACCTTTATGCGTGACTCTGGAGACCACCCTCAAGTGCCTCCAGAGGCGACAAGGCCTTGTGCCACCAAACCCTGGCTCACCATGCCTCCGGGCAATATCCATATACACACATACCAAGAGCGCCTCAACCGTGGCTACCTCCTACGCACACGTGACTTCACATGCTTCAAAACCGTGCCTACGGAGGCAACATACCAATGCCTTCGTAGTATGCACACATGTGCATGCACACACAAACCTATATATCATCAACAAAGCATAGCTCTTAAGTAGACATGACTGCATATTCTTCAAACTTGTGCGTTCTGAAACAAAGCAGTTTGCCTTTAGCACGACCTGTTAGGAGGTTCCCTTGCGCTCCGTGTCACACCGTGAGGGACAACGCGCCGCACGAACCAGCATGCTGGACGACCAACACACACTTCGACCTATGCCCCCCCTTCAAGATGTTTATGAAAATTAAACAAGTCGAAGGCGAGCAGGAGGTTCCCTCGCGCCGGAGGCGCCGTGTCACACCGCGAGGGACAACGCGCCGCACGAACCAGCACGTTGCACGACCAACACACACTTCAACCTATATCCCCCCCTTCAAGATGTTTATGAAAATTAAACGAGCCGAAGGCGAGCAGGAGGTTCCCTCGCACCGGAGGCGCTTTCCCTCGAACCTATACACATGTGCCTCTCCTAGTGTTCACCTGTGCCTATAAAGAGGTCACACGATTGAACAATTCTGAAGACTGCCGTTTTACATTAAAAAGTTGCTTTTTTGTTACTTGAAAGGTCACATTTGATAGTGTTGGTAGTCCCCGCCCATAACTACTCCACAAATCTCCATTAGCCAGAAATATAATGGGAACAGAAAGGGAAACGAGAAAGGGAAACAGGGAACCAAGCGCGCGAACTGGTATTTTTTTATGTTTTCGCGCGGAAAGGGAACACGGAAAAATGTGGTAGGAGGGTCAAAGTGCAAAACGCACAAAACCACAAACCAGAAAGGGAAAACCGGGAACCAACCGCGCCACCTGGTTTTCCCTTGCGGGAGCGCTCCACACGCGACACTTGTTACACGCAGAGCGCTCCTGAACCGCTCATTACGAGCGCTCCGAAGGAGCGCTCATTAACTAGTTGATCTCGTTAAACAAAGCATTAACTAGAGCAAACAAAAATGATGGAAATGTCAAAGCCCAAGGCCCATGCAATCTCCAATCCGGATACATCAATTACTCCCAGCGCCCTCCCTCCCTCCCCCCCCTCTCAATGCTTGGAAACTCTAAATTAACTCATGGACCAATCATTTCCTCCTCATTTCGATTCTTGTGCAATCCTCATTGGGCCTAATGCTTCACGATTTCCCAAAAAGAAAGTCATTAGTGGCAACAAACTGGTCTACTCCAATCTTCTATATAGTGGGCAGTTTTCCTCTCAATTCTCATGTGCTCTTGTTCATCTGCTTTGTCATTGACTTACAAATCCCTCATAAGAGTTTTATGTGCAGTCTGTCATGATCTACAACTATAGAGTCCTGCTAGATTTGATGGTTGTTGCAGTTCTTAGCAGTTAGCAACCTAGTGTTCTATTAGTATATAGTAGTAGAATAGTACATCCAGTTTGTTGTTATTTCTTGAACTTGTGCATCCGGTGGTGTAAGTCTACACGAAAATTATACGGCCATAATGATTAACATACTACACATTTTAATCCACTCTTTCAAACATTAGGGCCTAAATTTTGATTCACATAGGGCCTCTTATATTCTAGGTATGGCCCTGGCCTTTGGGACCTTTGTTGTCTGCTGGCGGACGACAAAGAGCTGGCTTGTGGCAGACCATATCTTTGCCATCAGCCAGTTCTTTCTCGTCTGCTTTTTGCAAGCGGGCGACAAATACCTTCTGTGTCCTCTGCTAGCAGACGACAAAGAACTAGCAGATGGGAAATTCTTTGATTCCTGTAGTGATAGCTTATGTAGCTTAGGTATAATCTATAGTACTGGGGTCACCATCTCGAAGATGGCCTCACTTCGAGAGGTAGTGATTGCAAAAGGTAGGGGTGGCGGGCATGGTGTGACACGAGGAGTGAACCTAAAGCATCCTAGCTAATCCCCCCAACCAGGCCACGCATGAGATGTCTTATGGAATGTCATATCGCCAAAGTGGCAATGGCACACGACACAGAAGAACTGGGTGCCGCAAGAGTTGGCCGCCAAGCATGCAGTGGCGTCTAGGGGACGGCAACGACTTGGATCGCAGTATTCGCTCCAGCTGGGTTGGCGCGAGAGTAGCGATCACTGTGTCCCGGGTGGACATAACTTGAGGAGGCAACCCATGATCCACCTCAGGGATCGACCGCTGGGGTGCCGTCAGCTAGCTAGAGGACTGATACGTCTCTATCCTATCTATTTTCCAAATACTTTTGGTGTTGTTTTGGACTCTAATTTGCACAATTTGTATGAAACTAACTCGGACTCGCACTGTTATCAGCGAAACTAACATGGTGTTGTTTTTGCACTGAAATTAATTTTCTTGGAATCGGATGAAACTTTGTGGAGATTCTTTATTAAATAAAGAAAAATATTGTAAGGAAGATACACAGAAGGGGGGGGGGCACTAGTTTCTCACAAGGCAACATGGCGTGTCTACCACCGTAGGGCGTACCTTGATGCCTTGTGGCTCCCACAGGCGGTCGTCTGACCTAATTCCAAGCCTATAATTTTCATTACCCCGAGAAAAAAAATAATAGAAGAACTTTTATCATGCTTTACGATACGAAGCCACTACCACCACCTGTTCTTCATCGGGAGGGCTGATCTGGAGTCCGTTTAGGCATCCAGAGAGGGGGATTCGTCATCGTCGTCATCATCAACTCTTCTTCATCAACAATTCCATGATGCTCACTATCGGGAGTGAGTAATTCTTCGTAGGCTTGCTGGATGGTGATGGATTTGGATGATATTTTTCATGTAATTTGGTCAATTTGTTAGGGCTTGATCCCTACTATCCACTATGTACTGAGATTGATGTTGCTATGACTTTGCTATGCTTAATGTTTCTCAGTAGCGCCCTAGTGCCATGATTTCAGATCTGAACCCTGAATGTTTTCATCAATATATTTGAGTTCTTGATTCTAATTTGCAAGTTGCATGATCCTATTATGTGTTATGGTCCGCAGTCCCCAAGGTGATAATAAATGGGATTTACTCCGGTGATGACCGTAGTATGAGGAGTTTCGGTTCCCGGTTAAAAGGAGGCCTTAATATCCCTTAGATTTGCTTATGGACCCCACTGCCATGGGAGCGTAGGAATAAATATGTCATTCAAGGTCTTACTATAAGCACATATGACTATACACGGAATACATGCCTACATTGAATTGATGAATAGGAGCTATTGTGTATGGCTCTGGGTTGTGACAGTTATATGAAGAATATCATCCAACACAACTATCCATCGCTGATCCAATGCATATTCTTTTTCTCATATTGATCTTCGCTAAGTTACTAAACACTGCTAAAAACTGCTACTGCTACTGCCACCAAACTATCATTTGGTCTTTGCTAAGTTACAATTACTACAAAACTGCTACTTCCACTGTCACCACTGCCACTAAACTATCATACAACCGTGCCACTAAACACTCTTTTGTAGATATTTAATTCCCCAGGTGTGATTGAATTGACAACTCAACTCCTAAAGCTCAAAAATATTCTTTGGCTCCCTTTGGGTCCAAGCCATAAATTTGGGTGAAATACTACCCTCAAAGACTGTCGTGATCCCCTATACTTGTGGGTTATCAAGGACGTGCCAGTGTGGCGAGGGGCCACGGGATGTGGTGGGACAAGAGAGGCCACTACCTTGAGCTTGAGCTTGGGGAAGAGCGTGAGTGCACCGTCCACCCACCAATGGCGTGGTCCGTCCCGCGAAAGGTGGGAGCAGCTATGACGAGATCTGTGGTAGGAGCGGCCGCCGACAACGCCGGAGAGACAACTGATACGTCCATTTTGCATCATGCTTTTATATCAATATTTATTGCATTATGGGTTGTTATTACACATTATATATCAATACTTATGGCTATTCTCTCTTATTTTATAAGGTTTACCATGAAGAGGGGGGAATGTCGGCAGCTAGAATTCTGGCTAGAAAAGGAGCAAACATTGGAAACCTATTCTGCACTACTCCAAAAGACCTGAAACTCCACAAAACTTATTTTTGGAATTAATAAGAATTATTGAGCGGAAGAAATACCTCAAGGGGCCCACACCCTATCCAGGAGGGTGGCGGCGCGCCCACCCCTACTGGGCGCGCCCCCTGTATCCTAGGCCCCCTGCTGGCATCCCAGTGTCCCTCTTATACTACATGAAGGGTTTTGTCCTGGAAAAAATCGTGGGCAAGCTTAAGAGACGAAACTCCGCCGTCACGAGGCGGAACCTTGGCGGAACCAATCTAGAGCTTCGGCAGAGCTTTTCTGCCGGGGATACTTCCCTCCGGGAGGGGGAAATCATCACCATCGTCATCACCAACGATCCTCTCATCGGGACGGGGTTAATCTCCATCAACATCTTCATCAGCACCATCTCCTCTCAAACCCTAGTTCATCTCTTGTATCCAATCTTGTATCCAAAACCACAAATTGGTACCTGTGGGTTGCTAGTAGTGTTGATTACTCCTTGTAGTTGATACTTACTGGTTTATTTCGTGGAAGATCATATGTTCTGATCCTTAATGCATATTATTACACCTCTGATTATGAACATGAATATGCTTTGTGAGTAGTTACGTTTGTTCCTGAGGACATGGGTGAAGCCTTGCTATTAGTAGTGATGTGAATTTTGTATTCATTCAATATTTTGATAAGATGTATGTTGTCTTTCCTCTAGTGGTGTTATGTGAACGTTGACTACATGACACTTCACCATTATTTGGGCCAAGAGGAAGGCATTGGGAAGTAATAAGTAGATGATGTGTTGTTAGATTGACAGAAGCTTAAACCCTAGTTTATGCGTTGCGTCGTAAGGGGCTGATTTGGATCCATATGTTTAATGTTGTGGTTAGGTTTACCTTAATACTTTTGTTGTAGTTGCAGATGCCTGCAACAGAGGTTAATCATAAGTGGGATGCTTGTCCAAGTAAGGACAGTACCCAAGCACCGGTCCACCCATATATCAAATTATCAAAGTAACAAACGCGAATCATATGAGCGTAATGAAACTAGCTTGACGATAATTCCCATGTGTCCTCGGGAGCGCTTTTCTCATTATAAGAAGTTGTCCAGGCTTGTTCTTTGCTACAAAAAGGATTGGGCCACCTTGCTGCACCTTATTTACTTTCATTACTTGTTGCTCTTTACAATTTATCTTATCACAAAACTATCTATCACCTACAATTTCAGTGCTTGCAGAGAAAATCTTATTGCAAACCACTTATCATTTCCTTCTACTCCTTGTTGGGTTTGACACTCTTACTTATCGAAAGTACTACGTAGATGCCCTACACTTGTGGTTCATCAAGACTCTTTTACGGCGACGTTGCCGGGGAGTATAGCGCTTTTGGTGAGTGGAACTTGGTAAGGAAACATTTATATAGTGTGATGAAATTTTCTGTTACTTGTTACTATGGAAACTAATCCTTTGACGGGCTTGTTCGGGGCATCTTCACTCCGACCAGAAGAGCAAAGAGTTGCTCCTCAACCTACTGAACCTACTGAAAATGTTCACTTTGAAATTCCTTCGGGTATGATAGAGAAACTGCTAGCTAATCCTTTTGCAGGAGATGGAACATTGCATCCCGATTTACGCCTTATCTTTGTGGATGAAGTTTGTGGATTATTTAAGCTTGCAGGTATCCCCGGTGATGTTGTCAAAAGGAAGGTCTTCCCTTTATCTTTGAAGGGAGATGCATTGACATGGTTTAGGCTACGTGATGAAACAGGATCTTGGAATTATAAACGATTGAAGTTGGAATTTCATCAGAAGTTTTATCCTATGCATCTTGTTCATCGTGATCATAATTACATATATAATTTCTAGCCTCACGAAGGAGAAAGCATCGCTCAAGCTTGGGGAGGCTTAAGTCAATGTTATATTCATGCCCCAATCATGAGCTCTCCAGAGAAATGATTATTAAAAAAATTTATGCTCGGCTTTCTCTCAATGACCGCACCATGCTCGATACTTCCTGTGCTGGTTCTTATATGTTGAAGACTATTGAATTCAAATGGGTATTATTGGAAAGAATTAAATGCAACTCTGAAGATTGGGGTTCCGACGATGGTAAGGAGTCAGGTATGACACCTAAGTTTGATTGTGTTAAATCTTTTATGGATACCGATGTTTTTCGTGGATTTAGCACTAAATATAGACTTGACTCTGAGATAGTAGCTTTTTTATGTGGATCTTTTGCTACTCACATTGATCTCCCTAAGGAGAAGTGGTTTAAATATAATCCTCCCATTGAAGTAAAAGTAGTTGCACCTATTACAGTTGAAGAAAAGACTATCACTTACAGTGATCCTATTGTTCCTACTACTTATGTTGAGAAACCACCTTTTCCTGTTAGAACAAAGGATCATGCTAAAGCTTCAACTGTTGTTCGTAAGAGTAATTCTAGGACTTATACACCTCCTGAGAAAATCAAAGTTGAACCTAGTGTTGCTATGGTTAAAGATCTCTTGGATGATAATTTAGATGGGCATGTTATTTCCTTTTGTGGTGAAACTGCTAAATTGTTAAACCAGATGCTAAGACACATAGACCCGTTGTAGGCATGCCTGTTATTTCCGTTAAAATAGGAGATCATTGTTATCATGGCTTATGTGATATGGGTGCTAGTGCTAGTGCAATACCTATTTCCTTATACGAAGAAATTATGCATGATATTGCACCTATTGAGTTAGAAGATATTGGTGTCACAATTAAGCTTGCCAATAGAGATACTATTAAGCCTTTTGGGATTGTTAGAGATGTTGAAGTCTTGTGTGGGAAGGTCAAATACCCCGCTGATTGTGAAAAGGATGTTGTTACGATTGGCTTAGATGATATGACTCATGATTTTAATTTTGCTAAATTTCGTAGACAACCCTGTGATAAAGAATTATCTAGTAAAGATGAAATAATTGGTATTTCTTCTATTTCTATGCCTCCTACTGATCCGTTAGAACAATATTTGTTAGACAATGAAAATGATATGTTTATGAAAGAAAGAAGGGAAATAGATGAAGTATTCCTTAAACAGGAACCTATTCTGAAACATAACCTTCCCATTGAAATTCTAGTGGATCCCACTCCACCCAAGGCTGATCCTGTGTTTGAGATAAAACCATTACCTGATAATCTTAAATATGCTTATCTCGATGAAAAGAAGATATATGCTGTTATTATTAGTGCTAACCTTTCAGAGCAGGAAGAGGAAAGATTATTGAAAACTCTGAAGAAGCACCGTGCTGCTATTGGATATACTCTGGATGATCTTAAAGGCATTAGTCCCACATTATGTCAACACAAAATTAGTTTGGAGGACGATGCCAAACCAGTCAGAGATCCTCAATGAAGATTAAATCCTAAGATGAAAGAAGTGTTAAGAAAGGAGATATTAAAACTCCTTGAGGCAGATATAATTAATCCTGTTGCTGAGAGTGAATGGGTAAGCCCTGTCCATTGTGTCCCTAAAAGGGAGGTATTACTGTTGTTCCCAATGATAAAGATGAATTGATCCCGCAAAGAATTATTACAGGTTATAGGATGGTAATTGATTTTCGTAAACTAAATAAAGCCACTAAGAAAGATCATTACCCTTTACCTTTTATTGATCAAATGCTACAAAGACTATCCAAACATACACATTTCTGCT
The DNA here is from genome assembly GCF_018294505.1 of Triticum aestivum. Classification (NCBI taxonomy): domain Eukaryota; kingdom Viridiplantae; phylum Streptophyta; class Magnoliopsida; order Poales; family Poaceae; genus Triticum; species Triticum aestivum. Next base: position 31,432,642 of record NC_057801.1, on the reverse strand, counting down.
TTCTAGATGGTTATTCTGGTTTCTGTCAAATACTTGTGTCAGCGAAGGATCAATCAAAAACCACTTTTACTTGCCATTTCGGTACTTTTTCTTATAGACGTATGCCTTTCTGTTTATGTAATGCACCTGCTACCTTTCGAAGATGTATGATGGCTATATTCTCTGACTTTTGTGAAAAGATTTGTGAGGTATTCATGGATGACTTCTCCGTTTATGGATCCTCTTTTGATGATTGCTTGAGCAACCTTGATCGAATTTTGTAGAGATGTGAAGGCACTAGTCTCGTCTTGAATTGGGAAAAGTGCCGCTTTATGGTTAATGAAGGCATTGTTTTGGGGCACAAGATCTCCGAGAGAGGTATTGAAGTTGATAAAGCTAAAGTTGATGCTATTGAAAAGATGCCATGTCCCAAGGACATAAAAGGTATAGGAAGTTTCCTTGGTCATGCCGGTTTTTATAGGAGGTTCTTTAAGGACTTTTCTAAAAGCTCTAGGCCTCTGACTAATTTATTGCAAACATATATTCCTTTTGTCTTTGATGATGATTGTGTAGAAGCATTTGAAATACTTAAGGAAGTTTTGATCACTGCACCTATTGTTCAGCCACCTGATTGGAACTTACCTTTTGAAATTATGTGTGATGCTAGTGATTATGCTGTAGGTGTTGTTCTAGGGCAAAGAATTGATAAGAAACTAAATGTTATCCAGTATGCTAGTAAGACTCTCGATACTGCCCAGAGAAATTATGCTACTACTGAAAAATAATTCTTAGCAGTTGTTGTGATAAGTTTAGACCTTATATTGTTGATTCCAAAGTTACTATTCACACTGATCATTAGATGGGTTCTCTTGCTCCAAGAATTCGACTTGCATATTATTGATAGAAAGGGAGCTGAGAACTCCGTTGCAGACAACTTGTCTAGGTTAGAGAATGTTCTTGATGACCCACTACCTATTGATGATAGCTTTCCTGATGAACAATTAGCGGTCGTTAATGCTTCTCATACAGCTCCTTGGTATGCTGATTATGCTAATTACATTGTTGCTAAATTTATACCACCTAGCTTCACATACCAGCAAAAGAAAAAGTTCTTTTATGATTTAAGACATTACTTTTGGGATGACCCACACCTTTATAAATAAGGAGTAGATGGTGTTATTAGATGTTGTGTACCTAAGCATGAACGGGAACAGATCTTACACAAGTGTCACTCTAAATCATATGGAGGACGCCACGCTGGAGAAAGAAATGCACACAAGGTATTGCAATCCGGTTTTTATTGGCCTACTCTCTTCAAAGATGCCTGTAAGTTTGTTTTGTCTTGTGATGAATGTCAAAGAATTGGTATTATTAGTAGACGTCAAGAAATGCCTATGAATTATTCTTATGTTATTGAACCATTTGATGTTTGGGGCTTTGATTATATGGGACCTTTTCCTGCCTCTAATGGTTACACACATATTTTAGTTGATGTTGATTACGTTACTAAGTGGGTAGAAGCTATTCCAACTAGTAGTGATGATCATAACACTTCTATTAAAATGCTTAACAAAGTTATTTTTCCGAGGTTTGGAGTCCCTAGATATCTTATAACTGATGGTGGTTCACATTTTATTCATGGTGCTTTCCGTAAAATGCTTGCTAAGTATGATGTTAATCATAGAATTGCACCTCCTTATCACCCGCAGTCTAGTGGTCAAGTGGAGTTGAGCAATAGACAACTCAAATTAATTTTGCAAAAGACTGTTAATAGATCCAGGAACAATTGGTCCAAGAAACTTGATGATGCATTATGGGCCTATAGAACTGCATATAAAAATCCTATGGGTATGTCTCCATATAAGATGGTTTATGGAAAAGCTTGTCATTTACCTCTGGAACTTGAACATAAAGCATATTGGGCTATCAACGAGCTCAACTATGACTTCAAACTTGCCAGTGAGAAGAGGTTGTTTGACATTAGCTCACTTGATGAATTGAGAACCCAAGCCTATGAGAATGCCAAGCTATTTAAAGAAAAATTCAAACGCTCGCATGACAAAAGGATACAAAAGTGTGACTTTAACGTAGGTGATTATGTGTTATTATTCAACTCTCGTTTAAGATTTTTTGCAGGAAAGCTTCTCTCTAAATGGGAAGGTCCTTATGTTATCGAGAAGGTCTATCATTCCGGTGCCATAAAAATCAACAACTTCGAAGGCACAAGTCCGAGGGTAGTGAACGGTCAAAGAATTAAACATTATATTTCAGGTAATCCTATCAATGTTGAAACTAATATTATTAAAACCGTAACCCCAGAGGAATACATAAAGGACACTTTCCAGAACGTTCCACACTCCGAAAAGGAATAGGTATGTGGTACGGTAAGTAAACCGACTCCAAAACAATTCTAAAGGCAATTTTTACCAGTTTTGGAATATTTAAGAATTTCAGGAAGAAAGAGGTAGTCAGGGAAGGACACGAGGCCTCCACGAGAGTGGAGGGCGTGCCCACCCTTACTGGGTGCGCCCCCTTGTCTCGTGGACACCTCATGTGCCTTCCGGACTCCGTTTTCTTGCATGTTACGTATTTTGGTCAGTAAAAATTCATTATATAATCTCCCAAAAGTTTCGACCACCGTATCACGCAAATATCCTCTGTTTTCGTTTCGAGATGTTTTTTGTTATAGATCCAGAGCATCATGGCATCTCCAAGCACTCCCAAGGACAAGTTTTTCAAGAGGGTTATCAACCCCTACCTCGCGGAGGTGTTGCAACACCCTCAAACCATTGAGATGCGTGAGGGGGTGCTGCACATCCGTGATGTGCAGGGACCAAGGCGTACCGGAAGCGTGGAGACAAAGCTCGAAGCTGTGGAGCAGCAAGTCTTCAAGTGCCAAGGGATGGTGGAGCGTGGACTCAACGCCAACCAGATGATGATCACGGAGTTCACCGAGAACCACAAGCTAGATGCCAAAGTCATTGGGGAAACCATCTTCAAGCTTCAAGAGAAAATCGAGCACCTCCAAGCCCAGATCTATGACCTGCAAAACCAGAACTGTGAGTATGAATATAGATTCAAAAGGATGAGTTTGGCTGCAGATTTAAGGATCCCGGAGACTCGATCATCCTTCTATGATGGTGAGCCTATGCCTTGGAAGACGGACGACAAGCCTATATCATCAACAACTCCTACTTCACCACCTCCGAGGACATAATCACATGGGTATGGGCACTCCCCTTGGCAACTGCCAAGCTTGGGGGAGGTGCCCCGGTATCGTATCACCATCACACTCCTATCTTTACCGTTTTATTTAGTTCGATCCTTTTAGTAGTATCTTAATCTAGTAGATTGAAGTTCTGATATCAAGTAGTTTTGAGTTTTGCTTTGTGATCTCTTTATGTAATCGAGTCCGTGAGCTATCTATAATAAAGATTAGTGTGGGTCCAGGGCTTTGCTATCTTGTTATGATCTTGAGAAAATTAGAAAGAATAAAAAGAATAACAGAGTTCATATTGATCTTATGGATAGTAATAACTTCACTCATAGAAAGTATGAGGCATAAAAGTTGTTGAGAGTGGATAAACATAGTTTTGGTCATCGTTGCAATTAATAGGAAGTAATAAGGAACACTAGTAGAAAAGAAGGCTTTGGTCCTGGCCGGGTTAGCCCATTAGTTCCAGTTCAGTCCAGAACCGGGACCCATGGGGGCATTGGTCCCGGTTCGTGAGCCCAAGGGGCCGGCCGGGTCACGTGGGCCATTTGTCCCGGTTCGTCTGGACCTTTTAGTCCCCGTTGGTGCCACGAACCGGGACTAAAGGGTGTGATGCCCATTAGTACCGGTTTGTGGCACCAACCGATACTAAAGGTTAGACATTTAGTCCCGGTTCGAGCCACCAACCGGTACTAATGGGGTTTGAGGCATTAGTACCAGTTCATGGCACGAACCGGTACTGAAGGTCCCATTTTTAAACTCTACACACCCCCCCGTGGATCGCCTTTTCAGTTTAAAAAAATAAAAGAAAATGATGGAAATGTCAAAAAAATAAAAGAAAATAAGTTTCCCCTGTGATATGTGGTCTAGTTGTTGTAAAATGGGCATAACTTTTGCATACTAACTCGGATCAAAAAGATTTTTATATGAAAAATCATCTACTCGAAAAGTTACATCCGAATTTAAAATGGGAGACCCCGTTAAACAGTTTCAAAATCCTCAAAAACCTAACAATAAAAAGTTACGGGGCTTTTAAGATCTGGATGCAAAAAAATTCAAAAAATTTCAAACTTAGTAGTGGCGCACCGTTTGCTAGGTGCACCACTAGTAACAGAAAAAAAAGTAGTTTCGATTTTTTTTTTCAGAAATTGTTTTTCAAAATATGATACATAACTTGAAAAAGGACAAAAAGTTATGCTCAATGTTCAGTTTTTTTTTGATTTTTTGTTAAATCTGGTCAAACTATGGTCAAACTACTTATTCAAGAAGTATTAGTGTTACTACATAATTATTCAAGAATATTAGTGTTACTAAATAATTATTGCAGTTTTTTTGAATTTTGGTCAAATCTTGTCAAACTATGGTCAAACTGTGGTCAAACAATGGTCAAACTAATTATTCAAGAAATATTAGTGTTACTAAATATTAGTGTTATTTTTTAGAACAATAGTTTCAAACTCAAACAATGAAATGTGTGACTTAATGCTCAAGCTAAATTCCTGAGGTTAATAGGATTGACATCTTACTATTGTCAGGAAAACATCAAGTGCAGACATGGAAACAAGGGAGAATAGAACCCGGAAGTTAAGTGTGCTCAGGATGGAGTAGTGAGAGGATGGGTGACCATCCGGGAAGTTAGATGATGAGGGGTGATTAGAGGTTAAATTGAGCAGTGATGAGGGGTGATTAGAGATGAGAGGTTAAAATAATTCAGAAATTTGAAAATAAAAAAAATTCAATTTTTTTTAAAAAATCATTATATTTCCTTTAGTACCGGTTGGTGTTACCAACCGGGACTAAAGGTGGACCTCCAGGCAGCGGCCACGTGGAGAGCCTTTAGTCCCGGTTCGTGTAAGAACCGGGACTAAAGGGGGAGGCTTTAGTACCGACCCTTTAGTCCCGGTTCCAGAACCGGGACTAAAGGCCCTTATGAACCGGGACTAAAATCCCTTTTTCTACTAGTGGAAAGAGAGGTTTCACATATAAATACACTATCTTGGACATCTTTTATAATTGTGAGCACTCATTAAGTATGACATGCTAAAAGAGTTGACGTTGGACAAGGAAAACAACGTAATGGTTTATGTTTTCTCACATCTCAGTTAAAGTATATTGTCATTGACCTTCCGAACATGTTGAGCTTGCCTTTCCCCCTCATGCTAGCCAAATTCCTAGCACTAAGTAGAGATACTACTTGTGCTTCCAAATATCCTTAAACCCAGTTTTGCCATGAGAGTCCACCATATCTACCTATGGATAGAGTAAGATCCTTCAAGTAAGTTATCATCGATGCAAGCAAAAAAAATTGCTCTCTAAATATGCATGACTTATTAGTGCGGAGAAAATAAGCTTTATACGATCTTGTTATGGAAGCAATAAAAGCGACGGACTGCATAATAATGGTCCATACACAAGTGACAATATAGAGTGACGTTCTTTCGCATTAAGATTTTGTGTATTCAACCCTAAAAGCGCATGAAAACCTCTGCTTCCCTCTACGAAGGGCCTATCTTTTACTTTATGTCCTTACTTTATGTTTTTACTTTAATGCTTGAGTCAAGGTGATTTTCACATTTCCCCTTTTTCATTTTATCCTTTGGCAAGCTCCTCGTGTCGGAAAGGTCATGATGCATATATACAATTGGATGTTTCTTAGCATGGACTGTTATTGTTGACATCACCTAAAGGTGAATACGTTGGGAGGAAACACAATAAGCCCCTATCTTTCTCAGTGTCCGGCTGAAATTCTATAACCACAAGTATGGCGTGAGTGTTAGCAATTGTAGAATACTATATGATAGTTGAGTATGTGGACTTGCTGAAAAGCTCTATTCTTGACTCTTTGTGATGTTACGATAAATTGCAATTGCTTCAATGACTGAGATTATAGTTTGTTAGCTTCCAATGAAGTTTCTGAACCATACTTGACATTGTGAATTGATTGTTACTTGAGCATAAGAATTCATATGACAAAATATATATATGTTGTTGTATAAGAATGATCATGATGCCCTCATGTCCGTATTTTATTTTTATCGACACCTCTATCTCTAAACATGTGGACATATTTTTCGATTTCGGCTTCTTCTTGAGGACAAGCGAGGTCTAAGCTTGGGGGAGTTGATACGTCCATTTTGCATCATGCTTTTATATCAATATTTATTGCATTACGGGCTGTTATTACACGTTATATATCAATACTTATGGCTATTCTCTCTTATTTTATAAGGTTTACCATGAAGAGGGGGGAATGCCGGCAGCTAGAATTCTGGCTGCAAAAGGAGCAAACATTGGAAACCTATTCTGCACTACTCCAAAAGACCTGAAACTCCACGAACTTATTTTTTGATTTAATAAGAATTATTGAGCGGAATAAATACCTCAGGGGGCCCACACCCTGTCCAGGAGGGTCACTACAGGAATCAGCTAGTTTGCCGTCTGGCGAGTACAGACGGCAAAGAGCAAAATACAGACGGCAAAGAGCAAAATACAGACGGCAAAGAGTTTGCCGTCAACTGGCTGACGGCAAAGATAGATGGCAAAGAGGATGGCGGCAAAGGCAGCTTTGCCGTCAGCTTTTAATCGGGCAGACGACAAAGTCTTTGCCGTCAGCCAAACCATCTTTGCCGTCAAGCTGGATAAAAACAGACGGTAAAGAAATGTGCCTTTGCCGTCATCCAAAAATGCATCTTTTCTGTCATCCAGAAATATCGGAGACGACAAAGAACCTTTTTTTATTTATAAAAAATTAAACCAACAGACCAATTGGAGACCCCAAATGGTCAAAGGTGTAGACAAAATCATCACTTGCGTTTTTTTCTTTCTTATATTCATTCATTTTGTGTCGCGCTTTGGTAGTCTGACAACCATCTTAGTCTGACAATCATCTTATGTATGCATCATACAAGTTTCATTACAGAGGGATTACAAAGGGTGTCAAGCAAAAAAAATCAGATTACTGACGGTGGCTGGCGCGGTACGGCTGAGCCACGCCATTGCCGTAGTGGCACGACGGTGGCCGGTGCGGAACGACGGTGACCGGCGTGGAACGGAGCGTGCAGGCCGTTGAGGCACGATGCGCCGCAAGCGGGGCCGATGAGGGCGATGTGCCGGGGTCGACGATGGACGGGGCAGGGGCCAGCGGAGGCCTGCGGGAGCAAATGCAAAGGGGGTGGGGCGGGAACGGCGGAGGCCTGCGGGGGCGACGGGGCCTAGGCCGGGCTCGATGGCGTTGTGGGCGAAGGGGCCACGGGCGCAGAGGACGGCCTCGGGGCGCAGACGCCGGCTTGCGGAGCATAGACATCGGGGCGATGGGGAGCAGACGCCGGCGCGCGGGGAATCCGGGGCCGGGGCCGGGGCCGGGCTTGACGGCGTTGTGGGTGAAAGGGCCACGGGTGCAGAGGCCGGCCGCGGGGCGCAGACGCCGGCACGCGTGGCATAGACGTCGGGGCAACGGGGAGCAGACGCCGGCGCGAGGAGCCCTGCAGCAGAACCGAGGCGCGAGGCGAAGGGGGCGAAGAGCGGAGAGGCCGGCGGCGCCGGGGCGCAGAAGACTGCGCGCGGGGGCGCCGTGGCAAGGAGGTCTGCGGTGGCGCTAGGGCCGAAGCGGGAGGAGGCAGGGCGAACTGGTGGCGAGATGGCTGGAGCGAGGTCGAGGCACCGGCGCCGTCGTGGTCTGGATCGAGAGCACGAGCAATAGTTCGTGAGAGAGAGATGCGTACCAGAGAGGGTTCGTGCAGGGATACGTTTATTCGGGTGAGGTGGGAGTCGTGGGTGGGGGCGAGTAGGTTCATGGGGGCACGTGCATCGTGGGTCAGTGGGTGGGTGGGGGCGTGCGTCGGTGTGCGATGACGGGTAGGATGTGCGTCTAAGATGTTGCCATGTCACCGGTCCAGGTGATCTATCCACGTGATGTGTTTTTTCTTTACCGTCTGCAAAACAAATACAGACGGCAAATAGTTACTTTGCCGTCTGCCAGAAAAAACACAAACGGCAAAGAATCTTTGCCGTCTGCCAAAACAAACACAGACGGCAAAGAATCTTTACCGTCTGTGTATTTTTTGCTAGACGGCAAAATGAGCTCTTTGCCGTCTCTGTATTTTTCTGTAGACCGCAAAGTTTATTTTGCCGTTAGTTTTTCTTCGCTGTCTTCTGATGACGGCAAACCTTTTCTTTGCCGTCTTGCCCGACAAAAACCTGACAGCAAAGACGTCCCCAGACGGCAAATTAGTTGTTTCCTGTAGTGGGTGGGGGGCGCGCCCACCCCTACTGGGCGCGCCCCTGTCTCCTGGGCCCCCTGTTGGCCTCCCGGTGTCCCTCTTCTGCTATATGAAGGGTCTTGTCCTGGAAAAAATCATGGGCAAGCTTACGAGACGAAACTCCGCCGCAACGAGGCGGAACCTTGGCGAAACCAATCTAGAGCTCCGGCAGAGCTGTTCTGCCGGGGATACTTCCCTTCGGGAGGGGGAAATCATCACCATCGTCATCACTAACGATCCTCTCGTCGGGAGGGGGTCAATCTCCATCAACATCTTCATCAGCACCATCTCCTCTCAAACCCTAGTTCATTTCTTGTATCCAATCTTTTATCCAAAACCACAAATTGGTACATGTGGGTTGCTAGTAGTGTTGATTACTCCTTGTAGTTGATACTTATTGGTTTATTTGGTGGAAGATCATATGTTCAGATGCTTAATGCATATTATTGCACCTCTGATTATGAACATGAATATGCTTTGTGAGTAGTTACGTTTGTTCCTGAGGACATGGGTGAAGTCTTGCTATTAGTAGTCATTTGAATTTGGTATTCGTTCGATATTTTGATAAGATGTATGTTGTCTTTCCTCTAGTGGTGTTATGTGAACATCGACTACATGACACTTCACCATTATTTGGGCCTAGAGGAAGGCATTGGGAAGTAATGAGTAGATGATGGGTTGCTAGAGTGACAGAAGCTTAAACCCTAGTTTATGCATTGCTTCGTAAGGGGCTGATTTGGATCGATATGTTTAATGATGTGGTTCGGTTTACCTTAATACTTTTGTTGTAGTTGCGAATGCTTGCAATAGAGGTTAATCATATGTGGGATGCTTGTCCATGTAAGGAGAGTACCCAAGCACCGGTCCACCCACATATCAGATTAAAAAAGTAACGAACACGAATCATATGAGCGTGATGAAACTAGCTTGACGATAATTCCCATGTGTCCTCGGGAGCCCTTTTCTCATTATAAGAAGTTGTCCAGGCTTGTCCTTTGCTACAAAAAGGATTGGGCCACCTTGCTGCACCTTATTTACTTTCATTACTTGTTGCTCTTTAAAATTTATCTTATCACAAAACTATCTATCATCTACAATTTCAGTGCTTGCAGAGAAAACCTTACTGAAAACCGCTTATCATTTCCTTCTGGTCCTCGTTGGGTTCGACACTCTTACTTATTGAAAGGACTACGATAGATCCCCTAAACTTGTGGGTCATCAACAACCTTCGCGGGCATGGAGAGCATCACGGACACGGGATCTGCGACGTTGCTCGGATGCATCACCAGCACCACCTCGGACAAGACACATACATGGCCGGGAGGTGTAACATCATTGGCGGCGGCTGAAGCTAGAGCTCTCGACCCGGATTTGACTTCTGTTGGAACGGGGATGGCAGCAGGACGATGACTGACACGAAGTCAATGAGCAACATGTTAGGTAAAGATGGCAGCATGACGACTGAGTCGTGTCCGGCGGGGCCGGAGTGGCCACCGCGGATGTGTGCTGTCTGGAGGTCTCGGGTTTCAAAAATTTCTCCCATCTTGTTTTTCCATACATGTGATGTTGATGATTCCTGAGAAGTTAGGATCAAGGCCATGGAAAACCAAAATCTTGTATTTCTCACATGCACTATTCACTACCAAATTTCATGTCTTTTTAGTGCAGTTCACACCAAAATGTATTTCATAATGAAACTTTACAACAATTTATTATTCCACTATTCTCTATATTCATGTGTATCGGAATTTTTGAAACTTCAAAATGTGGGTCTCAAAATATTTTTTTAAAAGGAGCTCATGGAACCCAAGAGCAAGAAATCCGCACTAGGCATAGATGGTTCTACACAAATAAACTAGTGAATTAATGATGGCTAAGGAAGCTTGATGTTGGCGGCACTGAAGTATGCTGTCGCTGTAGCTAGTCGACTGATGTTACTTTGTGGCCATGTTCTTGAGCAAGTAACAACTAGCGGTGCTGCTTTTTTTTTGCATTTAGGCTTTCGGTGGATGTGTAATGTCTGTCCTGAGCTTAGATCAGTTTAGTAGCTGTTTTTACATTTGTTCTAGTAATGCATCTGTATGGTTACGTTAGTAGAACCTGGGAGGAAAGTCAATATAAGAAAATGAACGATGTTAGGATGAAATAGTTCACCCCTAATAGATAGTGTTTTTGTGTGTGTGTGTGTGGGGGGGGGGGGGGGGTTGTTTATTGCTCATTGACGAACACCAACTTTGAGGACTAGAACAGGGAAGGCTACATCATCTAGCACCGCAAACAGGCCAACCTTACTCAGCTTAGCAAGGGAAAGTGACTGAGGTGAGGATGGGCCAAGGTTTCGGCTTTCATTTGTGATTTTTTTTCTGGCTCTTAATGAGATGGCCGAAAATCAACAATTTCAGTTTCAGAAAAATCTCAGATGAATAGTAAAACAAAATTTCGAATTTTGGAATAAATATGTCCATAATTTGCCCGATTTGTTTTTACATCAAGTGGACCGAAAGTTAAAATTCCAACGTAACCCTCACAGATTAGTTCAAGACTTACCATCCACAACCATCAAACAATAGTTCAATGTTTAACAAACATAGTACAACCAACAATATTTCAATTTGATTTTCTCAGCCGACAAGGACATTTACCAAGCCCAGGAGAGATGACCGACTTTTGCCATAAATACATAACTCTAGGATGGGCTGACCATGGTCTCTTGGGCTTGCGCCGTCGATGTTGGTCATTCTCGTGTCATAGGCCCTATTATGGCATCAGACCCGGTGCTAGCTCGCCGCCTCTTTGCCCGGTACCTTTGCAAGTTCTCCAGGCGAGCCTTGACATGTTTCGAGCACATGGCATAGCCGGATTGCGCCAGCTGGCCGCAAGTCCAGCCATGGCCATTGCCACGATTGCACCGCCGCTCTGCCTGCATTATCAGGGGTTCAGCTTCAATCTCTAGTTCTTGAAGAGCTACTTCTGCCTCCGTCCGTTCTCCATCAGTTTCCCCATCTAGCTCTGCATCAGTACTTCCATATCTATAAACAAGTGCACAATTAGTTATATTCCCAAAACACAACATGTTTGTAGTGCAAAGTAAACAAAGACTTCAAAATATATACAAAACGAATATTTTTTAAAGTTGAGATTATAACCTGGATTTTATTCTCATGATAAAGTTATACAGTACACTATCAACTCAAAGTACAAATGTAAGAAAGAAAACACATCCACAAGCATTGTAACCCGCCGGAAAAACCTAACACATGTTGCATCAATGCGCTCAGTTAAAATGTGTCAACAAGTTACTCGTATATCCGAGTACAAATATTAACTGTGCTAAACCAAATGCTACCTAGACATAATATAATATATTTACAATATGCATGCTTTAATCTCAACCCCAACTATATAACTATCCATTCTGCATTCAGGGCCATTTTCACCATATGTAGAAAAAGGACGTGTTGACAACCAAGTTCCATGTCCATGTCCCCCTAGGAACTGGAAGAAGTAAATCACGTCTGTGCGATTGTATATGAAGCCACACATATGACTTTGCTTGTAAAATACATACTAGACTATGAAGTTTAAATTTATTCATTTCTTATAAAATAGTCAAAAGAAAATTCTATTACTACTTGGACTAAATAATTTAAAATCTCCTGCCGACTTTTTGAGAATTAATCATAAAGTCTTGCCCAAGATAACAAAAATCCAACCATGCCGCACTTGATGGTACAAATTTCTACCAATTCATACTTTGTCCTATCCATATACACTGTAGAGAGAGTGGTGAGCTATGCGTGCACATGGGGAAGTTCTCAAAAATTGAAAGCATCAAGGCGAACGAGTGATTGGTTAGGTCAATTTTTGTTGGCCTTTAACAACATAAATTCATGCAGAAAAATGATTAAGTGTGCAACCTTTCATTATGATGACAATTGGGTGAGACATGAAAAGATACTCTCTATGACCTTATGGCTTAGTGTAGAAGTAGTGCTACACTGCAGTACTATAAATCTATAATAGGATATGAGACTTACAATGACGATCTCATCGATAACAAGTTGGCATGAATGGTATAAGTGGGAGAGATGTGGCGTCGGATGAGAATGGAAGTGGAGACTCGATGATTAGTAATTAGACATGTTATTCCAGGAATCCAACTATAATCAATGTTTTTATCATGATTACTCAATAATATTTTTTTCCTTTTTTCTAACCCTGATGCAAGCCCACGTCCTTTCTAATTGTTAAATTTTCTTGGCAATATTGTTTGATTTGTAGGACTATATGTGAGGATTTTTTCAATAGCTCGCTTCAAGTTCATAGGAAAACTTTCCCAGGGTATAAAATTTTGAAAATTATTATGGTTCAAGACATCATATGTCTTTCTGGTGAGGTAATAGATTATACTCTTACGTCAACTTCCATGGTTTATGGTTCTTCATCGTTCCAATCATGTTTAAAACAGAACACAAATTTGATGCTAAAATAGAAGGTATTGAGTTCCCACACAAAAAAAGGTGGGGAGTTAAAAAGAACACATTTGTTTCAAAATTAGATGTTGCAGAAAAATGTGTAGTAATTTTTTTAATTTAATTTGGTAATGCATATCCAAATAAAAACTAACAGGGAATGTTGTATTGTGAAGATTTTCCATGTGTTAAGTCACGTATTTTACAATGCGTGATGAATATCACATATTTCAAAGCATAGGAATAAATGAGAGAAATAAAAATCCTGACAAAGTAAAATAATTTTTTTAACATTTACCTCGTGTGCCCATTAACTGGAATAATATTTTATTCCTCATATTAGGCAAATTCATTTTGATCTTCAATTAGAAAGTCGTTGCTGAGGTGGACTGTATTTATTTGGGACCATATCATATATAATATCATTGCTAATGACTCACAATCTGAATATTCTCGTCTCATAATAATGTAGTATATTTTATGAATTTTAGTTTAGTGTATCGATCTAGCATCTTGAACAAACAACATACATACGCTCGTGAATAAGACTAAATGAAACATGTCTCACACGCAAGTGATATTTTTATTTAGCATAATATTATGTGTTCGTTATTGATTTTTATTATTTCCTATTTTTGTATAGAATAACATAAGAACATAGGTTTCTATGTTTAAGTATTTCCGACACAATAAATACGATGCCTTCCCACCTGCCATGGCCACTGTGCTAGTTTCTATGATAATATAACACGATGTAATTTGAAGTGTCGAAATGTGTAGAAGGCATGTGGACAAGAATCTGGATGCAATAAGACACAATATATCAGATTTCTGTTGCCGGTCATTTTTCTGCCACATATTTGCAGCTACAGAAAAAAATTTACATGAAAAATACCTGCCTACCGGAACAGACGAGAGATCGTGCAGGTGTATGATTTTTTTATGCACGAATGAATATCCTGGATGTGTATTTGTGTTGGCGGCGATCTACTGGATGCGGGCATGAACTACATGATGGACAGATTCATCGACCTACTTCATGCAGTGATTCCTCTACGTTATCCTTGTCACACTAAAGACATGTAACATGAGATTCACTTTAAAACTGGAACGATGTTAGGTGCGCATATAATAAAAGTGAATTGTGGAAAGCATGTCGAATCATGCGCAAAGACCAAAAAGAATAACTCAAGGGTGGTATGGCTCACATAGAATTATAAGCTTTAATTTTCCAATGTAGCGGATAAAACATTGGAAAATATATTTAACTGAAGAGATCTAAGAGAGATTTCTATCATGAACAATTTACACACTAATTGTGTAAGTGAAACTACAAAAACAAATATATCGAGTATGCAAGGGAGTCACCACTTGTCTATGTAGAACCAGGAAAATAAATACTTCAAGTATGTAATGGAATCGTTAAGTTTATTTTATCCCTTTTGCGATTACATTTATTTCTTTATCATCCTTTTATCTGAATCATTTCTCTCTTAATCTTGGCCGTGTGGTTTGTTCCGTGTTTTACCCATTTACATGACCTCCAACATGTTAAGCTGACCCTTCATGTGAGGACTATATGGTGGCTGATAAGGCTATGGGAATGACAGACTGTAAACTGTTAAAAATAAATATAGCAATTCTATAAAAAAATATCATCACTTTAACATTCATTATCTTTTTGTAGATAACAGCCAAGCATTCTGGGAGGTTCACTAATTTATATTTGGTAAAATTGTTGGATTACCTGCATATTTATTCATATATGTTTGGATAACCGATCTTGTTAGTTCAGAAGACGATCACTTGAAATAACAGTCATGTGATGTACGAAAAAACTCTATGAAATGTACATTTTTCGGGTAAGTGGCATAGTTAGTTTTGTGCACATATTGCATTTACAGTGCATAAAATACAGATCAATTCGTATAAGTTTAAAAATACGTTGAAATTTAGGCCCAGCAGAAGGATTGATTTTTCAGGAAAACGAAATTACTTTAAATAAGTTTTTGTTGGAAGAAAAAAAACACTTGTTTCCGTTTCTACGGCTGGAGGCATGTAGCATCGGACTTGTTTTCTACTCTGCCGTGGAATATACAGACAATTTCTGGATATTACTAGAAGGCTCGAAACAAGAGAGAAAGCTAGAAGTATAGATACCTGTCCTCTGCGTCCTTCACCACAGCGGCGTCCAAAGCTACATTGTTCCTGTACAGGGCCACCTAACAGGAGGACACGGTGCACCCATTTTAAATTCCGGCCGGCCGAATCAGCAGATCAACCAAGAAATACAGCACCAGCACAGAAAGAAAGAATATACATGTTTCATCGGATCGGTTCTGTACCTGAATATTGGACGAGCCAGCTGAAGAAAGTGGAGATTGGAAGGGATGGTATTCCTCGTCCGCCAGATCAAACTCGTCCTGGACGCCGGGGACTTCCGCTAGCATGAGCAGGGCCGCTGCTGCTTCCTCTTCGGCACTCTGCGTAGGACTCATTGGGATTTCTACGGTGGCCGGGAAGGTGGACGACGGTGAAGCAGGGTTGGTCGGATTCATCTCTGCCGTGGTGTAGTGCGACGAGAGGAGAGAGACGGCAGGAGAAAAATGTGTGAGAGGGGTTATGGGAATCTGGATGGAACGAACGATGGGCCAGTATATATTCCATGGTGTATACATCATTAGATCTGTAGATCAGGCTGTCATTATTAGAGAAGATTGGCAGCGTTTCGCTAAATGATTTTGGTATTTGAAATTTCTTTCAGGGATATTGAAAAGATAGCTAATAATGAATTAAGAGGATCTAAAAAACAATTAAAGTATAAGACTATGCCTTTTTTGCTTGTGCGAATAAAGGAAAGAAATATATGCCCAGTTGGCGTCGCCTAGCTAATTGCATATGTATCCACTCTCTTAGCTGGAACAATCTTGCCTATGTTCACACTCAAGTATATCCCCCAATGGTTTATTTTGAGATAAATTCTTGCCTTTTATAACCATTCAAAGCTTTCCTATTTTTTTACACAATTTGTATTTCCAGCTTTTCTATATTCTTGAAACAATGGGCCTATTGTTTTAGGGTTTCTGCCCATTCTACGTTGGCCCCTAAATGGATCCTTTTAAAAAGAAGCCTACCTACAAAAGTATGACTAAGTTTTCTAAAACAATAGGCTTACTGGGGAATCCAAATTCCATTTGGAAAATAAATTATGAATTTTAAATTTCAAATGAGTTGACTACTGGCTGAAAATGTATTGGAGCAACTATAACATGTCCCCTTGAGATGCATTTAAGAAAGGAAAACACTTGAAAACGGCACGCCAACACGCCTGCATGGTCGTGCACGCGACCACCTCGCTCTTGGCCCCAGGGACACCGCTTTCTCCTTCGTCTTATCCCCTCGCAGCACAGCGCAGCCACTTGTTGTCGCTCATCTATCTCTCTCCTCCCAATGCCCACCTCTGAACTGCCAGTCATGGTCAGCCCATCATGGCAATCTCCGCAGGCGAGCGACTCCCCGATGTGGTCCTCGTACGGCTCCTGCCTACCCACGGCTACGGCGCTCACATGGCTCCTCCCTCTCCCACGGACATGGCGGCGCGGCACTGCAACTGGGACATCGGAAGCCATGGGTAGTGAGGGAGTCCTGGATTAGGGGTATCCGGGAAGCCGGACTGTATACATCGTCCGGACTATTGAAGCGTGAAGATACAAGACACAAGACTCCGGCCCGTGTCCAGATGGGACTCTCCTTTGCGTGGAAGACAAGCTTGGCGATCCAGATATTATATTTCCTTCCTTATAACCGACTCCATGAAAACCCTAGCCCTCTCCGGTGTCTATATAAACCGGAGAGGATGGTCCTTAGAAGGCCGATCACAATTACAATCATACCATCATAGGCTATCTCTTAGAGTTTAGCCTCTACGATCTCATGGTAGATCTACTCTTGTACTACATCATAGGCTATCTCTTAGAGTTTTACCTCCATTGAGAGGGCCCGAACCTGGGTAAACATTGTGTCCCTTGCTTCCTGTTACCATCAGCCTAAGACGCACAGATCCGGACCCCCTACCCGAGATCCACCGGTTTTGACACCGACATTGGTGCTTTCATTGAGAGTTCCTCTCTGTCGTCGCTTTGATGCTTGATGGCGTCTTCAATCGTCAACAACACGGTCCAGGGTGAGACTTTTCTCCCCGGACAGATCTTTGTGTCCGGGACTTTGCACTGCGGGCCAATTCGCTTGGCCATCTGTAGCAGATTGACAGCTACGCCCCTGGCCACCAGATCAGGTTCGGAAACTTGAACTACACGGCGGATATTCGCGGAGACTTGATCTTCGACGGATTCGGCCTTGTGCCAGGAGTGCCGGACAGTCACGACGAGCACGACCTAGACCTGCTGTCGGACAATGCTCGGGATATCACCCCAGCAGTAGCCCCGGATTTAAATCCGGAGTAGGTTGCGTTGCCTAAGGACGGAGGGGTAGATTCCGCCCCGCGGGTCGCATACTCATCGGCGGTGGAGCCGAACACAGGTCTCACCTCTGTGGAGGCCTGTAACCCCGGGCCCCCGGATTCGTATCCGGTTGTTGGTTCCGGTCCGCATACCGTCGAGCCAGTCAAACCAGGTTGTGCTCCGGTAATGAAGTTTGCCGCTGCGGACATCTTCCAGCACTCGCCCTTTGGCGACATGCTGAACTCATTAAAGTCTCTCTCTTTGTCAAGAGGCTCTGCGCCGAACTATGCCGGCCTGAGTGGGAAGCAGGCGACGAACGAATTCATTGCCCAGCCACCACCCACTTCATTGCCACGATCGATGATTTAACCGACGTTCTTGACTTCGACTCCGAAGACATCGACGGTATGGACGATGATGCAGGAGAAGCTCCAGAATTTCTGGGGCGCGGGACTACTACCTTGTTACACGATATATACATGGTGGATACGCCCAAGAAGGACGACAGTGATAATCTGGAAGATAAAACACCCGGGCAAAAGCCAAAACCGCGGCGCAGACGCCGCTCAAAGTCCAGCAACAGTAAAAATAGCGCCAAGAGCGCAAGAAGGATCGATATACCAATAAACCCCGAAGGCAGTAACGACCACATGGACGCAGCGATGGAGCAAGACGATCCAGGTCACGCCAAACAGAGTTCGGAGCAAATACCCAATCACAATGATCCGGAGGGACGAGCTCATGAAACCGCCCTAGAACAGGAACACGGTCCGAACGACGATGCATTCACCATTCCAGACGAACAAGTGGAACGAGACAACCTCCACCGAAAGCTTATGGCCACAGCCAGAAGTCTAAGGAAGCAGAAGCAACGGCTGAAAGCCGCACATGAAAAGCTCAGTCGCAGATGGAATAAAGAGCTAGACACTGAAGAAAGATATGGCGACGATCGCCATACAAAAAGCTATCCGAAACGCAAGCTACTGCCAGAATTCGACGACGAGGACGTTCCACCAAAGAATAATACGACCAGGAGACCAGACGTACCGCTCCACAACCACAACAGAGCGGCTACTGACACCGCGCACGATCTACGTGAGAGGCTGGATAAGAAGGCCGGTGCAGCCAGGTCCATCTACGGATCTAGAGGACACACCCCGGCGAGGGACTATGGTCACCTAAACGCTTATACAAGCCAAATACCAGTTCAGAATAAACTCCGGACACAACAACAGCCGACTACATGCCACGACGCGTTCAGATACAAAGGGGCTGCTCACCCCATGTGCTTCACCGAAGAAGTACTGGACCATGAATTCCCAGAAGGTTTCAAACCTGTGAACATAGACGCATATGACGGAATGACAGACCCAGGGGTCTGGATCGAGGATTTTATCCTGCATATTCACATGGCTCGTGGGGACGATCTCCACGCCATCAAATACCTTCCCCTCAAGCTGAAGGGACCAGCCCGACACTGGTTGAAATACCTCCCCGAACACTCAATTGGGAGTTGGGAGGAACTCGAAGACGCTTTCAGGGCATATTTTCAAGGGACTTATGTCCGGCCTCCGGATGCAGACGATCTAAGTCACATAATCCAACAGCCCGGAGATTCCGCCCACAAGATTTGGAACAGATTCCTCACTAAAAAGAATCAAATTGTCGACTGTCCGGACGCTGAAGCCTTAGCGGCATTCAAACACAGCATCCGTGAAGAGTGGCTCGCCAGACACCTCGGCCAAGAAAAGCCAAGGACAATGGCAGCCTTAACAAGCCTTATGACCCGCTTTTGCACAGGCGAAGATGTGTGGTTAGCCCGTAAAGGCACCAGCGACCCAAGCACATCCGAAATAAGGGATGGCAACGGGAAGCCATGGCATAATACGCACAAACGCCATAACAAGGAAGAGAGACCGGATAACACGATGATCAACGCCGGATTCAGGGGCTCTCGACCTGATCAGCAAAAAAAGCCATTCAAAGGCAGTAAAGAGGGACCGTCCGGCTGAACAGGGTCCTGGACAGACTATGCCAAATTCATGGTACCCCGGAGAAACCTGCGAACCACACCCATAGAGAGTGTTGGGTCTTCAAGCAGGCCGGCAAACTAAATGCCGAACACAAAGGGAGGGAAAGACGAAGTGAAGACGAGGACGAACCTCGCCAGCCGAGCACTGGGGGACAGAAAAAATTCCCTCCAGAGGTTAAAACAGTAAACATGATCCACGCGACTCACACATTCACGAGAAGGCAAGAACGTGCGCTCAGAGACGCGCACGATGTAGATCCCATCGTACCCACATCTGACTACTGGATGTCTCGTCCGATCACTTTCGATCGCATGGACAACCGGACTAGTATTCGGCGCGGAGGATCACAGGCCTTGGTGCTTGGCCCAATAATCCACGGATACCGTCTCACTCGTGTCCTCATGGACGGCGGCAGTAATCTCAATTTAATATACGAGGACACTGTTCGCAGAATGGGGATAAACCCATCCAGAATTAGCCGAAGCAACACCGCCTTTGAAGGGGTGATACGAGGCGTTGAAGCCTACGGTAGGGGCTCCGTCGTGCTGGAAGTAACATTTGGCTCCCCAGGCAACTCCAGAAGCGAAGAACTGCTCTTCACCATCGCACCCTTCCAAAGCAGCTACCACACATTGCTAGGAAGAACGGCCTTCGCCCGCTTCAACGCATTGCTGCACTACGGCTACCTTACACTCAAGATGCCCAGTCCCCATGGCGTCATCACCCTTAGCGGAATCACAGAGCGCTCTTCACACGCAGAGGAACACGCGACGGCCCTTGCGGCTGGACTATAAGCGGCCTCTAATACTAGAAAACATGTACATGACTGGTCATTAAGACCGCAGACACGGTTAGACGAGTCCGGTAGGCTTGATAAAATTCAACCGGGCACCGTATATGTAATCCCATAGTGGAAACCAGGGGCTATAACTATTTAATACAGCCCCACACTTGGCTCAACCTTATTGGCAGGCCAACATCTTACACTTTTACTATCCATCGCATACTTATGTTGTTCTCTCCTGTGAGTTTTCCCTTTTTCCACACACAACGTTCGCGCGATACCCTTCCACGATACGGCACAATGGAGACAAAGGCGCAGACGTGCAGCAGGGCCCCGTTCAATAGGTTTCTTTTTAGATTAAGCCCCTATGTAAACCTTTTATATTGCCTCTTGTTGTTTAAACCATCCCATGGGTTCCATACCCACAAAGGATACTGTCATTATCGGCATTTCGCCACGACAGAGTACAACACGTACCTGGAAATACAGGGTTCATAATGAATGGGCATTCTTGAGCCCATCTTCTGTTATAAAGCCCGAACACCTTCGGGAGTGTTCGGCGTCACGAGTTTGGCCTTATATGCATCAGCTCTGAATCATGTCTTTGGTCAAATGTTGGGTTTGCCCGGCTCCTGGGTTTGCCGCCTTACGTTCTGTTATCATCAGCTAAGGCAGGCCAAAGGAGAACTACTGTGATTGTACCCTGGTTATTCCGTATGCGCGCCTAAGTAGAGAAAGCCGAAAACTGACTGTCATGATACAGCGAGAGACTGTTCAACCACTCGAAGACTCACCGTAATCTCTAAGGATTCCTCCGCATTAACGAAGGGCCGTTTCCCGGCCATGTATGCACGCGCCCGTATTCGGATGCACGCGAATGTACCAGGGGCTACATAGTAGCCCCACCTTTAGACTCCCATGGCTAAGCGAAAGTGTTACAACTATATAGTCCGGTTGCCTAGTTCGACGTGCGATCACCTCCTTAACGGACCAAGACGTTGGATCAAGTGTGATTATGCATATTTTTCGCGAACACCCCCGCATTGTATGCGTGGGGGCAAAAGCCAACGACTGCTATCTTTCGGACTACTTATACATATAAAAACGGCCGAACAGGGGACACAATCATATTTCAGGCAAAATGTATAAATATGGCCTTATAATCAAAATAAACATTGTTTTTTACAATGGTTCGGCTTATCAGTCGAAGAGGACATTCTTCGAGCACTGCACCTCTATTAGGCGGGCACCTTCTATGACCTGCGCCAAGTAGTGCTCGGTCGGATATTGGCCGCCCGCCGGATCCTGGGTCGCTATAATGGTGGCCTCCATATCCGTCCAATAGGCTTTGACGCGGGCAAGAGCCATCCGCGCACCCTCTATGCACGTCGACCTCCTCATGGCGTCAATCCGAGACACAGCCCTAAGGAATTGCTGCACCAAACCAAAGTAGCTGTCCGGCTGAGGCCTCTTCGGCCAAAGATGGTCCATTACAGACCGCATTGGAAGCCCGGACAACCTATGAAGCTCCGCCACGGCAGCCACCTTGTCATTTAATGGCAGCGGGCGAGTGGGAGCATTGAATTGCGACCAGAAAAGCTTCTCCACTTCCTTATCACCTTGTGCCTCTAAGAACTTGGCAGCGTCAGCTGTACTATTCGTCAAGTCCGCATATGCGTCTGCAGGACTCCAGCGCCCAGCCAGGGGAGCATACTAGGGATCCAAAAACTCCGTCCGCAGTAGGAAGGAGCCCCCAGCCACGATTTTGTCGGCCTGCTGGAGCTCCTCCCGCATACCTTGGATCTCGGTCCGCATCTCCTTGGCGTCATTAAGTGCCTTGTCCATCTCGGCCGAATTAGCCTCATTCTCCTTTTCAAGGAGTACATACCGGTTGGCGACATTCTACAACTCTTCAGCCATTTCGGCTATCTTTTCCTCGCTTCGGCGATGAGCAGCCTGTTCAGCTCTCAACTCTTCGGCCGCCTTTAGGGCAGCCGCATTGCTAGCCCGAACTTGTTCCTTGGCCTGAGCAAGTTCTGCCCTTAGGGCCTCCACGGCAGCAGCACCATCTGCAGTACAAACACATTGCATTAATATTATACCCCTCTCGCAATTTGCTATATATCATAATAATGGAAGCAGAGCACATACCCTGTGAATCCTCCAGCCGTTTGTTCACCAGCGTGATATCGATGTCAATAGATCCGATCTGCCTCCTTAGTTCGGCAACTTCAACAGACTGGTCGGCTGCCGGATCCTTGCATACCTGCGCACATGTACAGCGCAACCATTACTATATGATCCCCCGGTCGCCGCCTATGGCGGGCAACCAGAGTCTCAGGGGCTACTATCCATAGGGAGCACACCTAGTGCGTGATTCATAACCAAAAAATAGCGCATTTTTTACTATATACCTCAAAGCCTTTGAGCAGGCTTGTAAATGCCTCATTCAAACCGCTGGTAGCGGATGAAATCTTCATGAGCACCGTGCTCATTAAAGAGCGGTGCTCCTCCGAGAGCGCGGCTCGCTCTAGAAAGCCTGTCAGTACATCCGGCCGGACATCGAATTGTGCCGGACCCTTCTCATCGCCCCCCATGGGAGCCAAACGCTCCGGACTCACGGTGACTGACGTGTGCGCTTCCGGCTTCGATAGATCCGGACTCCTCCGTGACGACACCTCCGTGTCGCCCGCTTAATGAGGCGGAGAGGTGGGTGGATCCTCACTCTCCATCATCTCTGGACGAAGGTCCCCCGAAGATGAACTCTGTTGAGAAGAGCTGCTCGTAGGACTACAAAAGATGAAGTCCCGGTTATGGATCTCGGAGTAACATCATACCTTCGAATTAATGAATAACTTACGGCTCGGTGGAGGGCTGGCCCGTTGGTGGGCACGACGCGGTGAGGGTGCCCGTCATGGAAGAGCCCCCTGGTGATACCTTCTTCCCTTGCTTGGGCGTCTCTGCCTCCAAGTCTTCGGAGGCTGCCCTCTTCTTCCCGCGTGGGGAGGAGAATTTAACCTCCCCCTCCTGACTATCCTCCATAGGAGAGGTAGCGATTCCCCCGGTCTAGATGAGTAGTGTGTGAAGTTCGGCTTCACTGCCCTTTCCTTTGCCTTTCCCTGAGGGGATTTTGCTGAGCACCCGGCCAAGCATCTTGGCAATGGTTGGACCGGGCGAGCCTTCAGGAAGTGACGCCGGACACCTGATTCTCTCCGCCTTGTTGAGCCATTCCTGGCCACGGAGGGATTTTCAGAATAATATTTATGATAAATATAAATGAAGTATCCGGCTTTAGGGCTACTTACTTGGGCATCTAGGCGATTGCAGCTTAGACCCGCATCCTCGGTGGTGTCCGGACCCTTAACTTGTGGTCCGAAGAATAATTTACACATTCCTTCGAGCTGCAGGCCGAAGAAGTGCTTAATAGTCCACGGACCCTCCGGATTAAATTCCCACATCCGGAGAGGCCGACGTTTGCACGGCAACATCTGCCGGATTAGCATCACTTGCATTATGCTGACAAGATTTATGTCCCTCTCAATAAGCTCCCGGATATGATTCTGCAGTTCTGGTACATCGCCAGCGGGCCCACAATTCCGTCCTACGTCAGTCCAAGACGCTAACTGTGACGGAGGGCCTGAGCGGAACTCAGGGGCGGCTACCCACTTTGTGCCTCTGGGAGCTATGACATAAAACCACCTCTGTTGCCACACATGGGATACTTCCGGAAAAGAACCCTCTGGCCATGGGGCATCGGCGTTCTTGCTTATTATGGCACCTCCGCACTCCGCATGTCGCCCCTCGATCATCTTCGGCTTCACATTGAAGGTCTTGAGCCATAAGCCGAAGTGTGGGTTGACATGGAGAAAAGCCTCGCACACAATAATGAACGATGAGATATGGAGGACGGCGTCTGGAGCCAGATCATGGAAATCCAACCCATAGTAGAACATGAGCCCCCTCACAAAGGGGTCGAGGGTGAGGCCCAGGCCTCGGAGGAAGTGAGGAACGAACACGACACTCTCATTGGGCTCCGGCGTGGGGATAACTTGCCCTGGAGCAGGAAGCCTGTGCTGGATATCGGCGGTCAGGTATCCGACCTCCCTAAGCTTAGTAATATCCTCCTCTTGGATCGAGGAGGCCACCCACCGGCCTTTTGGATCGGATCCGTACATACTGGAGGATCTGGGGCGTTGGAGCTTAGGTTTTGAGTGCTGGAGCTCAAGGTGTGAGAAGGAGCAGGAGAGGTGGAAAAGAGGCGTAGTCCTCGGCCCCTTTATAAAGGGGATGAATATCAAGAGTCCTCAGCGTGAACGCTCGAGACTTATTTAAAATACATGGATTCATACCAACGGTCACCGTGGGGTCACACATGCCCATATTGATGAAAATCCCGTAATAAGAGGAACATGATCTCTGCTTTGGCAGAACGTGGTAATAAAACCGCCTCGCAACGCGAGTCGAGGTAGAGCAAGAAATGCCGGTTCTTCTTGGACCAGGCCACGATGCAAGGGCACAACGTACGAAGATTGCCAGCAGAATGGATTTACGCTATGTTCCCTACAATGGTGTGTGAAGATCATCTTGCAGATCCGGACACGGTCTACGTGTTCGACAAATAACCTTGGTGTATTCGGAGAAGGAACCCGCCTTGCAATGCTGAAGACAAGACTGCGTGTCGGACTCATCGTCATTGAAGCCTGGTTCAGGGGCTACTGAGGGAGTCCTAGATTAGGGGGTATCCGGACAGCCGGACTGTATACATCGTCCGGACTATTGAAGCGTGAAGATACAAGACACAAGACTCCGGCCCGTGTCCGGATGGGACTCTCCTTTGCGTGGAAGACAAGCTTGGCGATCCGGATATAATATTGCCTTCCTTGTAACCGACTCCATGAAAACCCTAGCCCTCTCCGGTGTCTATATAAACCGAAGAGGATGGTCCTTAGAAGGCTGATCACAATTACAATCATACCATCATAGGCTAGCTCTTAGGGTTTAGCCTCTATGATCTCGTGGTAGATCTACTCTTGTACTACTCATATCTTCAATATTAATCAAGTAGGAAGTAGGATTTTACCTCCATCGAGAGGGCCCGAACCTGGGTAAACATTGTGTCCCTTGCTTCCTGTTACCAACAGCCTAAGACGCACAGATCAGGACCCCCTACCCGAGATCCGCCGGCTTTGACACCGACAGGTAGTTTGTGACGGGCGGTGCAGCGAGCACAGGCGCTGGGTGATGGAGACGACACACCCTAGTGCTACAACTAGTTAGTTTTTTTGCTGCAACCCACTGTGAAAAAAGCTGGTACTGGAGGTGGAGACGGCGTCCTATGGTGTTGCAAGCGATGATTTTTTTTGTTGGAACCGACCGGCAAAAAAGTTGCATCAGCACATGAGCAGTGCTGGAACTGGACGACGATACAGGTCATTTTACTACAACCAGTTCTTTGATTTGCTTTAACCAGCAAAAAATTATTGGATCCGTCTATATTATTTTTGTTGTGACTTGCACGGGATGGTGCCGCCATAGGTGCTCAATCTGGAGAGGGCTTATCTTTGCTAGAACTCACAAGGTGGATTGCTGGAATTCGCAAAGTTATTTGCTGGAACTGGCAAGACGGATTGCTGGAAGTGTGGTTCCCAGATACTACCATGACGACTCTTTGATGCTACATCCATGGTCTCCACATGCTGGAACTGTGCTCACATGATGCTACATCCATGGTTGTTGGGTTTGCCCTAACCCTAATTAACTTCAACTAGCTCTCTCTCTCTCTCTCTCTCTCGTGTAGCTCTCTCTTCCCTCACCCTGGCTCAACCAAGGAAGAATAAAGGAGGGTGAACATGGAGGACACATGTGGTTTCTTTTTTCTGGCGCACAAATGCGTGCTACATAGTCAACTTCTTTCCGAGGTCAAACTGTCGCGCCACAGCCATTACAAACAACACCACAAGGGTCTTATACCCCGAGCCAGCGTAGGGCACAATCCCACTCCTCCACCACTCAAGCGTTGGATCCAGCCAGCTCTGGCCGCACCCACGACCGCACGCATCCGGGTCGCCACCAACCTGCAACATATCGACTCGGTCACCTTGACCGGTTCTCCAATAGCCTACCCCTACTTCTACGCAGCTACCGCACACACGACATGCACACACACATGCCACATCCACATGCACACTTTCCATGGTCCGGACGTGTCTACAGATTAGCGCCCGACACATGCTCACCGCACGCACACACGCGCAATCAGTCCAGCCGTGGCTTATTTCTAAGAATCACTGCTACGTCTCCAGCGTATCTATAATTTCTAATTCTTTCATGCTATTATATTAACAATCTTGGATGCTTTATATGCATTATTATGCTATTATATATCATTTTTGGGAGTAACCCATTAACCTAGTGCCTTGTGCCACTTCGTGTTTTTGCTTGTTTTGGCTTTTCAAAAAATCTATGCCAAACGAAATCCAAACACTACGAAACTTTGTGGTGATTTTTTTGGACCAGAAGGGACCGTAGAAAGTTCGGGGGAGGACATAAGAGCTACGAGAAAGCCACGAGCTCATGGGGCACTCCCCCGAGATCATGGGCTCCACATAACTCCATTTGACCTAATTCCAAACCTATAAATTTGCATATGTTCCCAAACTAATGGAGACCCACCTGAAACACTTTTTCCATCGCCACAAGTTTATGTTCTTCTACAATCCCATCTGGAAGCCTTTTCCGGTACTTTGCCAGAGGGGGAATCGAAGATGAAGGGCTTCTACATCATCCTTGCTATCTTACGATGATGCCCGAGTAGTTCACCACAGACCTACGGGTCCATAGCTAGTATCTAGATGACTTATTTTCTCTCTTTGATCTTCAATAGATTGTTCTCCTCAATCTTGTTGGAGTTCTAACCGATGTAATTTTTTGTGGTGTGTTCGCTGGGAGAATTTTGTGTTTATGATCATATTATTTATCGAAATTAATTGAGTTTTTTAACTTTATTATGCATGATTGTTATATCTTTGTATTTCTCTTCGATCTATCCATTTGGTTTGGCGAACTAGATTGATTTATCTTCAGTGGGAGAGGTGCTTTGTAATGGGTTCAGTCTTAAGGTGTCATCACCCAGTGATAGAAGGGGTAGTGAGACACGTATTATATTGTTGCTATTAAGGGTAAAGTGACGAGGTTTATTCATATTGATTGTGCTTACTTCGTCTACATCATATTATCTTGCTTAAGGAGTTACTCTATTTGTCATGAACTTAATACCATAGATGAATGTTGGATAGCGGTTGATTGGTGGAGTAATAGTAGTAGTTGCAGGCAGGAGTCGGTTTACTTGACACGGACGTGATGCCAATATAGATGATCATTTTCACGAAAACGTCATAACTATTCGCTTTTCTATCAATTGCCGAACAGTAATTTGTTTACCCATCGTATGCTATGTGTTCCACAAAGAAGCCTCTAGTGAAAACTATGGCCCATGGGGTCTACTTTATCATATTATAAAACCAACAATACCTTGCTGCAATTTATTTATTTTTGTTTTGTTTTGCAATTTATGTGTCTACCTATACAAGATTTGATACTTGCAAGTAACGAGTTCAAGGGGATGGGCAATCCTCTTGCCGTGCCGGTGCAAGTCTTTGCTTTTCTGTGTGCAGGTGTTCTTCACGAGGATTTATGTGATTCTCTTAATGGTTGGATAAACCTTGGTTCTCACCGAGGTAAATACTTATCTCTACTGTACTTCTCCACCCTTCCTCTACGGGGAAAATCCCAACGCAACTCACAAGTAGCAGAAATAATTTTTGGCGCAATTGTCGGGGAGACGTCATCAAATCTCATCAACTGCCTTCACTCAAACTATCATCTAGTTGCTCAACTTTTTATTTGCCTTTGCCTCCCTTTTTCATCTCCATCCACTTCTTTAAAAAATAATAACACAAATATATTTGACTTTTTTTGTTTTCTCGTTTGCTTGCTTGTCGTTACGTCCCAAGAAATCACTAAGTTGTGTGATTTTTAAAATACGAATAATAATGATTTTATTAGTACTCCAATCGCTCCTCCGGCCACTAGTGGGGAGTCTTATGATATTAATGCTGCTTTGTTAAATCTTGTTATGAAAGAACAATTTTATGGATATCCTAATGAGGATGATGCATACCATTTTTATACCTTCGTTGAATTATGT
The DNA here is from genome assembly GCF_018294505.1 of Triticum aestivum. Taxonomy (NCBI): domain Eukaryota; kingdom Viridiplantae; phylum Streptophyta; class Magnoliopsida; order Poales; family Poaceae; genus Triticum; species Triticum aestivum. The sequence goes on along the minus strand of NC_057801.1, from coordinate 31,404,236 downwards.
GGTATGCAAAACAAAAAAGATGTGGATAATTATATTATTAAGTTGTTATTATTTCCTTTTTATTGCGAAGTATTTTCCTTCCGCTCAGATTATTTCTCTTAGAAATCAAATTATGAAGTTTAAGCAACTTGAGCATGAACATGTTGCACAATCCTAGGAGAGAATGATATTATTGATTAGAAATTTTCCCACCCGTGGTTTAAGCTTATGGATGATGATACAATATTTCTATGTGGAATTAAACTTTGTTTCTAGAAATCTTCTAGACTCTGCTATAGGTAGGACTTTTATGGAAATCACATTGGGAGAAGCTACAAAACTCCTTCATAATATAATGAAAAATTATTCTCAATGGCACACCGAACGAGCTCCAACTTATAAGAAAGTAAACTCTCTGTTGAATAAGTTTCTTCCTTGAGTGATAAAATGTATGAAAATGGTTGCTAGTAAAAATACTCAAGTTGATCCTGGTTATGTGCCACTATATACTTTCATTGATAATAACTATAATGCTATTGATATGAATTATGTCTTCAGAAACAATTTTAATCAAATCCCTCTAATAATTATGATAATTCCTATGGTAATACATATAATAATAATATTAATAATAATAACAATAGTAGTAGTAGTAGTAGTAGTAGTAGTAGTAGTAGTAGTAGTAATAACAATACTAATACTAATAATAATAATAATAATAATAATAATAATAATAATAATAATAATAATAGGATACCTAGTGATCTTGAGAACAATATTAAATAATTCATGAGTTCTCAAAAGATTTTTAAGGCCGTGGTACAGGAGAAACAAAATAAAGTTCATGATATGGCTAAAAACATGGATAGAATTCCTCGTGATGTGGAACTCCTAAAATTAAAACTTTTCCACGTAAGTATGATATTAAAGAGTCCATAAAGTCTATCCAAGTCCCCATAAATGACAGCAAATAGAGAACTGCAAGGTTGGGAGCTAAGTGAGAACTTCTAGAAAAAGTTATTCCACCCGGTTTTTATCGTAATCATGATGAAGATATTAAAATGATTGTTGTCTCACCTACCGAATAATTTTTTAGAAATATAAAAATTGATGACAATGGTACTAGAGATGAGTCAACCTTAGCTAGAAGGCATCCCAATTGTTCGGGGGGTGATGATCTTAATGATAAAAATAATAAAAGTGGGTTTGAAGAGGTCAACACTTTAAATAGTGATGTGCCCACTACCTTCGATTCCAAGCAGTTCAATTATAATAATTGTTCTTTGATGGAAGGTATTTCCTTGTTGCAATCCATGATAAATTCACACAATTCTTCCGAACAAAATAAAGCTTTTACTAAACATATTGTAGAAGCTTTGAATAAAACCAAGAACTGGAGGAGTCAAGACCTAGAAAATTTCATGATGAATGGGAACCTACTATTAAAGTAAAGGTTAAAGATTAATGCTTTGTGTGATGTAGGTGCTAGCATCTCTACTATACAAATATCCTCATGTGATGTTCTAGGTCTCATCGATATGGATGCATGATCCCTTAATTTACATTCAGCAGATTAAACTATTAAGAAACCATTGTGTAGAATAAATGATGTTCTCATACTTTCTAATAGAAATTATGTGCACATGGATTTTAGTGTGCTTGACATTGGATGCAACCCGTCTTGTCCTATAATACTTGGTAGGCCTTTCCTATGAACCATAGGTGCTATTATTGATATGAAAGAAGGACATATAAGGTTCCAATTTAAATTAACAAAGGGATGGGACATTTCATTAGGAATAGAATGAAACCACCATATGAATCTATTATGAGGGACACCTATGGAATTAATTTGAAGGACGACACTCCTTGAAATAATGCTTTACTCCTAGCTATGGGCGTAAAACAATAGTGCTTGTTGGGAGGCAACCCAATGAATAAAATAAAATGTTCACCTTTTGTTTCTATTCTTGTGTGTTCTTCACACAATTGTGCTACTATTATGATTGTGTTTCTATGTTATAATTAGTGTTTGTGCCAAATAAAGCCTTAAGGATTATGTTGGATGATAGTTGATCTGATCTTGTTGGAAAATAGGAAATATTTGCGCCAAGTTCTGGAATTTTGTAAATTCACAGAAATGTGCTTTTGCTCTGAACTTTTTACACATCATTGATATAAAAATTTCCCATGTCTTCCTAATTTTTCTGAATTTTTGGAATTACAGAAGTATGTTGAAAGTTTATATTACTATAGACTGTTCTGTTATTGATAGATTTTGTTTTCATTGCATTGTGTGCTTATTTTGGTGAATTTATGGATTGTATGAGGGGGTATAAGACATGGTAAAGTTAGAATACAATAAGTATAATGCAATAACAAAATATGAATGGGTTTGCAACAGTACTTAAAGTGGTGATTTGCTTTATTATACTAACAGATCTCACGAAGGTTTTTGCTAAATTTAGTGTGATTGAAGTTTTCATGTTCTGGGTGAGATCACGATGGATGAAGGAACAAGGAGTGAAAAGAGCCTAAGCTTGGGGATGACCATGGCACCCCAAGGTAATATTGAAGGAGTACCAAGCAACTAAGCTTGGGGATGCCCCGGAAGGCATCCCCTCATTCTTCTAACCTTCATCCCCCTTGGCCAACTACCCTAGGGGCTTGGAGGGCAATGCACCTGCCCCCTCCACCCCTATATATAGTGGGGAGGCGCATGGGGAGATGCACCCTTCCACCCTTGCCCATCTCCCTCTCGTTACACCTCCTCCACCTCGATCGGGCATACGCTTGGCAAAGCCATACTGTATTTTCACTGCTGCCACCACCACCACGCTACCATGTTGGTTCAGATCTCATCCACCTCCTCTCCTTTACTTGCTGGATCAAGGAGAGGACGCCACTAAGCTAAATGTGTGCTAAACTCGAAGGTGCCATTTGTGCGGCGTTACATCGGTTGGATCGTGATTGGATTGCGAACAGTATGGCTACATGAACCACATTTTATATGCTTCCTCTTTCCGTCTCCAAGGGTACATAGACACACTCCTCTCTCATTGTTATGCATCTCCTACATTAGATCTTGGGTGTTTGCAGTATTTTTTTCTTTGTTCCGCATTGCTAGTGTCATCTCGAGCCCCACGTAGCACGCCACCATGCCTCCAATCTTACATCTGTATGTGTCCACGGACTCGGCGTCCGCCATGGACGGCGGGTCGATGTCGCTGCGAAGAATGGACATGCATGCAACCCTGCCCAATCAGCTTCGATGAAGTGTGTCTTCAGGCTGGCTCACACCTCCGTTGTTGTCTTCTTTGTCAACTCCTACATCAACGAGTCTTCAGAGAGCATGCCGAATAGCATTGACTTTGCCACCTTATCCTTCTTCTCGTCGACAGATGTGTCGCTCACTGCAACACCACCTCCCAAAGGCTCTCGGAGTGGAGGATTGCGTCTGCCTTGATAGCGCACACTGCGTAGTTGTCCGGCGTGAGCATCGGCAGCGACAACGACACCACACCCCATGCAGTGCCGTGCAGGATGATCGCACTACCCACCGACAAGAATCAAGAAAAGCTCTTATGTCGATTATTAGGTTTTCCCTAACCCTTAATGTCCCATGCTCTCTCTCTCTCTCCCTCTCTCTCTCTCTCTCGTGTAGCTCTCACTCACCTCACTTCGGCTCGAACAAAGGAACAAGAAAGGAGGGAGAACACGGTGGACATATGTGATTTTGTTCTGGCGCACACATGCCCGCGGAACAAGCATCTTCTTTTCGAGCTCAAACTCTGGTGTCACAATCAATACAACAAAAACCATACGGGTATTATATGATTTGTTTCATGATATGCTTAGATTTATATTAATTCTTCTGTCTTAGTTGCAGACGCTTGCGAGAGGGGATACTCATAAGAGGGTTGCTAGTTCAAGTAAGAACGAGAGCCTAGAACCAATCAATCCACATATCAAATTATCAAACTAGCGAAAGCGAATCCACTAAATATGATGACTGTTATTAGAAGATAATTCACATAAGTCCTCGAGAACACATTCCTATGTATAAGAGAACTTTCCAGCTTGTCCTTTGCTATAAAAAGGATTGGGACACCTTGATGCATGCCACTTGTGAGCTACATTGGGATTTCCACGAAGAGGAGAGGATTATGCAGTATAGTCGAAATAAGTATTTCCCTCGGTTAGAAACCAAGGTTATTAATTTAGTAGGAGAATCACACAACAAGTCATTACCAGCACCCACATAGAAAATAACAACTACTTGCACCAAACGCAAACAAGGGGTTGTCTATCGCTTGGCGGTTAATTGCAAGGATGAAATCTTATAGTGTTAGCTAGATAAATAAAAATACAAAATAAAATAACATAAATAAAAGTGCAGTAATATATTTTTGGATTTTAATATATGATTTAATAGACCCGGGGGCCATAGTTTTCACAAGAGGCTTCTCTCTTGAAAATAGCATATGGTGGGTAAACAAATTATTGTTGGGCAATTGAAAGAAACACAAATAATCATGATGATATCGATGGCAATGATCATGTATATAGGCATTATGTTAAAGACAAGTAGACCGACTCCTCCCTACATCTACTGCTATTACTCCACACATCGATGGCTATCCAACATGCATCTAGAGTATTACGTTCATAAAGAACGGAGTAACCCCTTAAGCAAGATGACATGATGTAGACAAAGTAAACTTACACATGTATAAACCCCATCTTTTTATCCTTAATGGAAATGATACAAATACGTGCGATGTACCTTTCCATCACAGGGATTGAGCACCGCAAGATTGAAACCATCACAAAGCACCTCTCCCATTGCAAGAAAAATCAATCTTGGTGGCCAAACCTAATCAATAGATCAGAGAGAAATACGAAGTTCTAATAATCGTGCATAAAAGAGTTTAGAGAAGACTCAAATACTATTCATAAATAATCTGATCATAAACTCACAATTCATCAGATCCCAACAAACACACCGCAAAAAGTGATTACATCGAATAGATCTCCAACAACATCAAGGAGAACATTGTATTGAAGATCAAAGAGAGAGAAGAAGCCATCTAGCTACTAGCTATGGACCCATATGTCTATGCTAAACTCACGTCATCAGAGGGGCGAAAAACCTCCATGGTCGATTCCCCCCTCCGGTAGAGTGCCGGAAAAGGCCCCAAGATGGGATCTCTCGAGAACAGAAGCTTGCGGTGGTGCAAAAAGGGTTTTGGGTGGCTCCCTGTTGGTTTCCTGATTTTAGAGAATTTATAGAGACAGAATTAGGTCAAATAGCTGAATAGGGGCCGCAGAAGCCACTAGGGTGCGCCAACCCCCATGGCGTGCCCTGGTGCATTGTGAGCTACTCCTTCATATTCTGGCCCTCGCCCGAAGCTTCCAGGGTCTCTTTTGTCCAGAAAAAATTGTCAAAAAGTTTCGTGGCAATTGGACTTTGTTTGGTATTGATATTCTATAGAACCAAATATAGACAAAAAATAACAATTGGCACTTGGCACTAAGTTAATAGGTTAGTCCAAAAAAGATATATAATTGCAGATAAAACATCCAAGAACGATAATATAATAGCATGGAACAATAAAAAAATATACATAAATTGGAGACGTATCACTACACCTTTCTTAGTATTGCTACTTGTTACTAGTTACGAATTACCTTGCTACAAAACTACTTGTTACCGCTACTTTCAGTACTTGTAGATAATACCATGCTCCTCGTTGGGTTTGACACTCTTACTTATCAAAAGCACTATGATTGATCCCCTATACTTGTGGGTCATCACCACATCATAAGCAATACTATCCATGTCTCTATCCATATCTTTAACTTTATGAAGTTCTTCTACCATAGCATTGAAAATCTTTTGAGAAGTAATAATTTTGTTAATGTTGAACTGAAGATCAGTAGGTATCCCATATTATTATTGTAATAATGCCCTTAGGAATTACCATATTATTAGAGGAAATACCGGGATACTTATAACCCACAGGTATAGGGGATCAATTGTAGCATCTTTCGATAAGTAAGAGTGTCGAACCCAACGAGGAGCTAAAGGTATAACAAACATTCCCTCAAGTTCTATCGACCACCAATACAGCTTTACGCACGCTTGACGTTCGCTTTATCTAAAACAAGTATGAAACTAGAAGTACTTTGTAGTTGTAACAGGATAGGTTTGCAAGAATATAAAAAGCACATAAATATAAGCTAGGGGTTGTTTAGATAAAGAAGCAATAAAGTTAGTATAGCGAGTGTGGAAAAGTGGTGGTAGGAGTTGCGAAATTGTCCCTAAGCAATTGACTACTTTACTAGACCGATAGCATGTTTTATGTGGGAGAGGCCACTGCTAGCATGTCATCCCTGACTTGGAATTCTATGCACTTATGATTGGAACTATTAGCAAGCATCCGCAACTACTAACGTTCATTAAGGTAAAAACCCAACCATAGCATTAAGATATATTGGTCCCCCTTCAATCCCGTATGCATCAATTTCTATGCTAGGTTGAAGCTTCTGTCACTCTTGCCCTCCAATACATAGTCCTATCAACATACAACTAACCCTATGGTGTGATCCACGCGCGCACTCATATGATGGGCAGCAAAGGACAGCAACATAACCATAAGCAAATTAAACCAATCATAGCAATTCACCAATTACCGATAGGACGACAAAAATCTACTCAGACATCATAGGATGGCAACACATCATTGGATAATAATATGAAGCATAAAGCACCATGTTCAAGTAGAGGGTACAGCGGGTTGCGGGAGAGTGGACAGTTGTAGATAGATGGGGGAAGGTGTTGGTGTAGATTGTGGTGACGATGATGGCCCCGGCGGCGTTCCGGCGCCACCGGAAGCGAGGGGGAGAGAGCCCCCCTCCTTCTCCTTCTTCCTTGGCCTTCTCCCTAGGTTGGAGAAGGGTTCTCCCTCTGGTCCTTGGTCTCCATGGCATGGGAGGGGCGAGAGCCCCTCCAAGATTGGATCTGTCTCTCTGTCTCTCTCGGTTTCTGCGTTCCAGATTCTGGCCTTTCACCGTTTCTTACATTGTCGGAGATCCGTAACTCTGATTGGGCTGAAATTTGAACACGATTTCTATCCAGATATTAGCTTTCTTGCGGCGAAAGAAGGACACCAACCGACTTACGGGGTGGCCACGAGGGCCAGGGGCACGCCCCGCTGCCTCGTGGCCCCCTCGGGCATCGTCTCGCGTTGATTTCACTTCCCTAAATTCACAAATATTCCAAAAATAATCTCCTTCAGTTTTTATCCCGTTTGGAATCCGTTTGATATGGATTTTCTACGAAACAAAAAACATGCAACAAATAGGAACTGGCACTGGGCAGTGGATCAATATGTTAGTCCCAAAAATAGTATAAAAAGTTTCCAAAAGTATGTAAAAGTTGTACAATATTGGCATGGCACAATAAAAAATTATAGATACGGCGGAGACGTATCAGCGTCCCCAAGCTTAATTCCTTCTCGTCCTCGAGTAGGTAAATGATAAAAAAGATAATTTTTGATGTGGAATGCTACCTAGCATAACCTTGATCGTGTAATCTAATCATGGCATGAATATTAAGACACAAGTGATTCAAAGCAATAGTCTATCATTTTACATTAATACAATAATACTTCAAGCATACTAATAAAGCAATCATGTCTTTTCAAAACAACATGGCCAAAGAAAGTTATCCCTACAAAATCATATAGTCTGGCTATGCTCCATCTTCAACACACAAAATATTCAAATCATGCACAGCCCCGGTTTTAGCCAAGAAATTGTTTCATACTTTAGTATTCTTAAACTTTTTCAACTATCACGCAATACATGAGAGTGAGCCATGGTTATAACACTATAGGTGCAATAGAATATGATGGTGGAGGTTGTGTGGAGAAGACAAAAAGGAGAAAGTCTCACATCGACGCGGCTAATCAACGGGCTATGGAGATGCCCATAAATTGATGTCAATGTGAGGAGTAGGGATTGCCATGCAACGGATGCACTAAGAGCTATAAGTGTATGGAAGCTCAAACTAGAAACTAAGTGGGTGTGCATCCAGCTTGCTTGCTCATGAAGACCTCAGGCATTTGAGGTAGCCCATCATCGGAATATACAAGCCAAGTTCTATAATGAAAAATTCCCACTAGTATATGAAAGTGAAAGCATAGGAGACTCTCCCTATGAAGAACATGGTGATACTTTGAAGCACAAGTGTGGTAAAAGGATAGTAGTATTGCCCCTTCTCTCTTTTTCTCTCATTTTTTTATTTTCTCTTTTTTATTCTTTTATTTTTTTGGTGGACTTCTTTGGCCTCTTTTTTTTGGGCTTATTTGGCCTCTTTTATTTTTCATAAAGTCCGGAGACTCATCCCAACTTGTAAGGGATTCAGTGCTTCCATCAGCCTTTCCTCACATGGGACAATGCTCTAATAATGATGATCATCACACTTTATTTACTTATACTCAATATTACAACTCGATATCTAGAACAAAGATATGACTCTATATGAATGCCTCCGGTGGTGTACCAGGATGTGCAATCATCTAGCATAGCAAAGATATCAAAAAATGGACAAGCCATGAAAACATCATGCTAGCTATCTTATGATCATGCAAAGCAATATGACAATGAATGCTCAAGTCATGTATCTGATGATGACGGAAGTTGCATGGAAATATATCTCGGAAGGTATGGTGGATGTCTTGAGGAAGATATAAGGAGGCTTATGTGTCATAGAGTGTATCGTATCATGGGGTTTGGATGCACCGACAAAGTTTGCACGAACTCTCGAGGTGAGAAAGGGCAATGCACGATACCAAAGAGGCTAGCAATGATGGAAGGGTGAGAGTGCGTATAATCCATGGCCTCAAGATTTTTCATAAAGAACTCACATACTTATTGCAAAAATCGTATCATAGGGGAAGGGTTGGTAGAAGTTAACCATCACGCGATCCCGACCTCCACACAAAGGATGAAAATCAAAAAATAAATCATGCTCCGACTTCATCACATAACGGTTCACCATACGTGCATGTTTCAGGAATCACAAACCTCAACATAAGTATTTTTACTAATCCACAATTACTCACTAGCATGACTCTAATAAAACCACCTTTATATCGCAAAACTATTGCAAGGAATGAAACATATCATATTCAGTGATCTACAAGTTTTATGACTAACCATGTGAATGACCAATTCCTGTCAACTCTCTAACAGATATAAGTGAAGCAAGAGAGTTTAATTCTTTCTACAAAAGATATGCCCACACTCTAACAAATATAAATGAAGGAAAAGAGCATTCTACAAATAGAGGTTTTCTATGTGAAGAGAAACAGGCAATCCAAACTTCAAATGATATAAGTGAAGCACATGAAGCATTTTATAAAGCCATACTCAAAAGATTTAAGTGAAGTGCAATGAGCATTCTATAAATCAACCATGGACTATCTCATACCAGCATGGTGCATAAAAGAAAAGTGAAAAACTAAATGCAAAAGACGCTCCAAGATTTGCACATATCACATGAACGAAACGAATCTGAAAACATACCGATACTTGTTGAAGAATGATGGGATGCCTTCCGGGGCATCCCCAAGCTTAAACGCTTGAGTCTCCTTGAATATTTACTTGGGGTGCCTTGGGCATTGATACATCTCCAACATATCTATAATTTTTGATTGTTCCATGCTATTATATTACCTGTTTTGGATGTTTATGGGCTTTACTTTACATTTTATATCATTTTTGGGACTAACCTACTAACCGGAGGCCCGACCCATATTGTTGTTTTCTTGCCTATTTCAGTGTTTCGAAGAAAAGGAATATCAAACGGAGTCCAAATGGAATGAAACCTTCGGGAAACTTATTTTTGGAACAGAAGCAATCCAGGGAACTTGGAGTGCAAGCCAGGGAAGCTTCAAGGAGGCCACGAGGGTGGGGTGCCCCCCCCCCTACTGGGTGCGCACCCCTGTCTCATGGGTCGCTCGATCGTCCCCCGACCGACTTCTTTCACCTATATATCTCCATATACACCAAAAACATCGAAACGAACAATAGATCGGGAGTTCCGCCGCCGCAATGCTCCGTAGCCACCAAAAACCAATCAGGACCCTGTTCCGGCACCCTGCCGGAGGGGGGATCCCTCACCGGTGGCCATCTTCATCATCCCGGCACCCTCCATGACGAGGAGGGAGTAGTTCACCCTCGGGGTTGAGGGTATGTACCAGTAGCTATGTGTTTGATCTCTCTCTCTCTCTGTCTCTCTTGTGTTCTCTCTATTGCACGATCTTGATGTATCGCGAGCTTTTCTATTATAGTTAGATCTTATGATGTTTCTCCCCCTCTACTCTCTTGTAATGGATTGAGTTTTCCCTTTGAAGTTATCTTATTGGATTGAGTCTTTAAGGATTTGAGAACACTTAATGTATGACTTGCCGAGCTTATCTATGGTGACAATGGGATATTCATGTGATTCACTTGATGTATGTTTTGGTGATCAACTTGCGGGTTCAAGGAACCTATGCATAGGGGTTGGCACACGTTTTCTTCTGGACTCTCCGGTAGAAGCTTTGGGGCACTCTTTGAAGTACTTTGTGTTGTTTGAATAGATGAATCTAAGATTGTGTGATGCATATCGTATAATCATGCCCACGGATACTTGAGGTGACAATGGAGTATCAAGGTGACATTAGGGTTTTGGTTGATTTGTGTCTTAAGGTGTTATTCTAGTATGAACTCTATGATAGATTGAACGGAAAGAATAGCTTCATGTTATTTTACTACGGACTCTTGAATAGATAGATCAAAAAGGATAACTTTGAGGTGGTTTCGTACTCTACCATAATCTCTTTGTTTGTTCTCCACTATTAGTTGCTTTGGAGTGACTCTTTGTTGCATGTTGAGAGATAGTTATATGATCCAGTTATGTTATTATTGTTGAGAGAACTTGCACTAGTGAAAGTATGAACCTTAGGCCTTGTTTCCTACCATTGCAATACCGTTTACACTCACTTTTATCGCTTGCTACCTTGCTGTTTTTATAATTTCTGATTACAAATACCTTTATCTACGATCCATATTGCACTTGTATCACCATCTCTTCGCCGAACTAGTGCACCTATACAATTTACCATTGTATTGGGTGTGTTGGGGACACAAGAGACTCTTTGCTATTTGGTTGCAGGGTTGCTTGAGAGAGAACATCTTCATCCTACGCCTCCCACGGATTGATAAACCTTAGGTCATCCACTTGAGGGAAATTTTCTACTATCCTACAAACCTCTGCACTTGGAGGCCCAACAACGTCTACAGGAAGAAGGTTGTGTAGTGGACATCAAGCTCTTTTCTGGCGCCGTTGCCGGGGAGGTGAATGCTTGAAGGTATATCATTAGATCTTGCAATCGAATCTTTTTGTTTCTTGTTTTATCACTAGTTTATTCTATAAAAGAAAACCAAAAAAATGGAATTGAGTTTGTCTCATACGCTTTATATTTTTAATATCTTTCATGAGAATGAAGGTAAGGAAAATTGTGCTCAAGTGCTAGAATAAGAAATCTATAAAATGTTTGTCACTATAATGATGAGCATGATTGCAATGTTGTTAGTATGAACTCTTTGAATATCCATAGTACTAATTATGATTGCACTAGTCATGACGAAAATATCTCTTATAAGCATGTCAATTTTTGTGGAGTGAATTGGGTTTGCAAGTACACACCAAATAGGGAAAATAGATATTGCGAGAGGCATAAGCATTTAGAAACTAAATGGTTGCAAGAAAGGCTTAATGTTAGTGCTGAAAATTTAAAATATCTCCGCCGTACTTGTGAACTTTGATGAACATGGTCATTTAAATCTCCGATGCAAATTGTTTCATGATCGTATCGTGTCCAAAAATTGTGATGATTTGATTTCCCTTGCACATCATAATGAACTTAGTTTTCTTTTGGGTTATGAAGAATTCAAACATGCAACTAAGTATATTCCAGAATTTAACCTTGAGAATTTTCTTGATATTGATCGAGATAAGATTTATATGTATTATACGGTGAATTGCATTGAAAATCCTTATATTGCCAATTACGTAAAGAAAAGAAAGCAGATAGAAGATGAAGAGAATACTAATGAAAGGGAATAGACTTCCCATTATCCTCCTATTATTTCTTATGATGAATCAGGTATCGAGGAGGAGCCTTCTATTCAACCAATCTCATCAATAAGGAGCTCAAAGAAGAGGGTTGAACCCACACATGATGTGAGGAAGAAAAAGAAAAAATGGAGAAGCAAAGGTAAAAAGGTATCTTTCCCAAATGATGTTGCTCCTACTACTCATTGTGATGATGATAATTGCTATACTATTGGTGCTATCCATACTATTAATGATGAGAGTGATTATGCTTATGATGTGAAAATGCCTAAGCCTGGGGGACCTATTTTGATGAGGATGACATATTTGAGAATATATTTGCTGCAATTAATGTTTGTCCCAAGCTTGGTGATGCTATGTTTAATGAAGATGATATTTTTAGCCTCCCAAGTTTTGATATGCAAAGTTGTTATGATGATAGCATGCCTCTTACCTATGATGATTATATTGATGAAAGTGGGTTTGGAAGAGTGTGAAATTTAGGAAGTAATGATCCCACTATATTGGAGGATATTGGAGTTGGAAGAGTGTAAACTTTATTTAGTGATGATTCCACTATCTTGGAAGAGGTTTCAATCGATTATGATGAGAACAAAGTTGCTACTTATGATGATTATTGTGATGAAACTTATGCTATAGAAAGTAGTGATGATTATATTTACAAAACTTGTCATGATTATGATTACCCTTTTTCTTAACATTACTCTTTTAATGTGGAAACAATTTATAGTATTCAAGTCTCTTATGATACTCCCACCATTCCGAATGAGAAGAATTTTGCTTATGTGGAGAGTAATAAATTTTCTATGCTTGTAGATGTTCTGGTTATATTGTTGAATTCATTCATGATGCTAATGAAAATTATTATGAGGGAGGAGCACATGCTCGTAGGAATTGAAATAATATCATGTTTCCTCTCTATGTGCTTAAAGTTTTGAAGTTATGCTTGTTTTGCCTTCCTATACTAGTTGATTATTGTTCCCATAAGTTGTTTGCTCACAAAATCCCTATACATAGGAAGTGGGTTAGTCTTAATGTGCTAGTAATATTATTCATGATGCTCTCTTTATGTTTCAAATCTTATCCTTTGTGTGAGCATCATTGAAATCATCATTCCTAGCTAGGGGCGTTAAACGATAGCGCTTGTTGGGAGGCAACCCAAATTTATTTTTGTCCTTTGATTTTGCTCCTGTTTAGTAATAAATAATTCATCTAGCCTCTGGTTAGATGTGTTTTTATGTTTTAATTAGTGTTTGTGCCAAGTAGAGCCTTTGGGAAGACTTGGGTGAGGTCTATATGATCTTTCTGTAAAAAACAGAAACTTTAGCGCTCAGGAGATTACCTTCCATTTTTTACTGGAGAGTGATTCTAGGTTTATTATTTTTGCAGATGATTAATAGACAAGTTCCTCATATCCACCAATTTATTTCATAATTTTTGGAATTCCATAAGTATACTTCTGATACATATTGCTACAGACTATTCTGTTTTTGAAAGATTCTGTTTTCTTTGTGTGGTTTGCTTCTTTTGATGAATCTATGAGTAGTATCGGAGGGTATGAACCATAGAGAAGTTGGAATACAGTAGGTTTAACACCTATATAAATAAAGAATGAGTTAATTACAGTACCTTAAAGTGGTGGTTTGTTTTCTTATACAAACGGAGCTTACGAGTTTTGTTTTGAGTTTCATGTTGTGAAGTTTTCAAGTTTTGGCTAAAGATTCGACGGACTATGGAATAAGGAGTGGTAAGAGCCTAAGCTTGGGAATGCCCAAGTAACCCCAAAGTAATATTCAAGGAAAACCAAGAGCCTAAGCTTGGAGATGCCCCGGAAGGCATCCCCTCTTTCGTCTTTGTTCATCGGTAACTTTACTTGGAGCTATATTTTTATTTACCACATGATATGTGTTTTGCTTGGAGCATCATATTCTTTTGGTATTATTTGCTTTCTGTTATTTAGAATAATGCTTTGCATCTATATTTTCAATAAAAATGTTAAGGATAGCCTTTACCATGCTTATTTTGCATGTATACATGTTGCTGTTTCAAAACAGAAAGTTTACCGCTGTTACAAAAATTCCATAGAAGAGTTAGAGAGTGATATAATGTTGAATCTTTTTGCATAATGAGCTCTGATAAATCTTCTACAGCGTAGTATTTCTAATGAATCTTGCATTCTTTACAGACTATACTGTTTCGGCAGATTGCTGTTATGTTTGCATTGTTTGCATATGCTTGCTTGTTTAATGATTCTATTTGAAGATAGGAGTATTAAATATGCAGAGACATTTTGTATGAAATGTTGAATAATAATACTAGTAATTTGTTACAGTAGAAAATGATAAGGTTTTGTCATTGGTTTATACTAACCTATCTCACAAGTTCTTGTTGAGTTTTGTGTGAATGAAGTTTTTGATATTTAGGAAAACCGTGATATGATAGGAATTAAGGAGACACAAAAGCTCAAGCTTGGGGATGCCCAAGGCACCCCATGATAATATTTCAAGAAGTCTCAAGCATCTAAGCTTGGGGATGCCCCGGTAGGCATCCCACCTTTCTTCTTCAACAATTATCGGTTAGTATCGGTTCAGCCTATGTTTTTGCTTCTTCACATGAGTTGTGCTATCTTTGCAATGTTGTTTTGTTTTGCTTTGCTTCCTGTTTGAATAAAATACCAAGATCTGAAATTATTAAATGAGAGACAGTCTTCACATAGTTACATAATTATTTAACTACTTATTGATCTTCACTTATATCTTTTTGGAGTAGTTTGTCATTTACTCGTGTGCTTCACTTATATTATTTTGAGAGTCTTTTAGAACATCATGGTATTTGCTATTGTTACAAAATTGGTCCCAGAATGATGGGCATCCAAGTTGGGTATAATAAAAACTATCATAAAAAGTGAATTGGATGCTATGAACAATTTGATACTTGATAATTGTTTTGAGATATGGAGGTAGTGATATTAGAGTCATGCTAGTTGGGTGATTATGAATTTAAAGAATGCTTGTGTTGAAGTTAGCAAGTCCCTTAGCATGCACATATAGTAAAAGTTGTGTCACAAATTTATTGCATGGGGTTCTCTTTTGATTGCCTTCCCTTGTGTGGAGGTCGGGGGCGAGCAATGGTTAACTCCTACCAACCTCCCCCCTAGGAGCATGCGCGTAGTGCTTGATTTTTGATGACTTGTAGATTTTTGCAATAAGTATATGAGTTCTTTTTGACTAATGTTGAGTCCATGGTTATACGCACTTTTATATTTCCATCATTGCTAGCCTCTTCGGTATCGTGCATTTCCCTTTCTCACCTTGAGAGTTGGTGCAAACTTCGCCGGTGCATCCAAACACCGTGATATGATACGCTCTATCACACATAAACCTCCTTATATCTTCCTCAAAACGGCCACCATACCTACCTATTTATGGCATTTCCATAGCCATTCCGAGATATATTGCCATGCAACTTTCCACCGTTCCGTTTATCATCATGACATACATTACAATTGGCATATTGCCTTGCATGATCATGTAGTTGACATTGTATTTGTGGCAAGGCCACCATGCATAAATTTTCATACATGTCACTCTTGATTCACTCCTGGTACACCGCCGGAGGCATTCATATAGAGTCATATATTGTTCTAGTTTCAAGTTGTAATTCATGAGTTGTAAATATATAGAAGTGTGATGATCATCATTATTAGAGCATTGTCCCTAAAGAAAAAAAAGAGAAAGGCCAAAAAAAGGCCAAAAAGAAAAAAGAAAGGCCCAAAAGAAAAGAAAAGAAAAGAAAAGAAAAAAAGGGGGGCAATGTTACTATCTCCTTTTCCACACTGGTGCTTCAAAGTAGCACCATGTTCTTCATATAGCGAGTCTCATATGTTGTGACTTTCATATACTAATGGGAATTTTTCATTATAGAACTTGGCTTGTATATTCCTACGATGGGATTCCTCAAATGCCCTAGGTCTTCATGAGCAAGCAAGTTGGATGCACACCCACTTAGTTTCTTTTGTTGAGATTTCATACATTTATAGCTCTAGTGCACCCGTTGCATGGCAATCCCTACTCCTCATGTTGACATCAATTGATGGGCATCTCCATAGCCCGTTGATTATCCTCGTCAATGTGAGACTTTCTCCCTTTTGTCTTCTCCACACAACCTCCACCATCATATTCTATTCCACCCATAGTGCTATATCCATGGCTCACGCTCATGTATTGCGTGAAAGTTGAAAAAAGTTTGAGATTGCTAAAGTATGAAACAATTGCTTGGCTAAAACCGGGGTTGTACTTGATGGGAGTATTTTGTGTGATGAAAATGAAGCATAGCCTAACTATATGAGTTTGTAGGGATGAACTTTCTTTAGCCATGATATTTTGAGAAGACATGATTGCTTTGATTAGTATGCTTGAAGTATTACTATTTCTTATGTCAATATGAACTTTTATTTTGAATCATTTGGATCTAAACATTCATGCCACAATAAAGAGAAATTACATTGAGAAATATGCTAGGTAGCATTCCACATCAAAAATTCTGTTTTTATCATTTACCTACTCGAGGACGAGCAGGAATTAAGCTTGGGGATGCTCGATACGTCTCCAACCTATAATTGCAGATAAAACATCCAAGATCGATAATATAATAGCATGGAACAATAAAAATATATACATGAATTGGAGACGTATTACTACACCTTTCTTAGTATTGCTACTTGTTACTAGTTACGAATTACCTTTCTACAGAACTACTTGTTACTGCTACTTTCAGTACTTGCAGATAATACCTTGCTGAAAACCACTTATCATTTTCGCCTGCTCCTCGTTGTGTTTGACACTCTTACTTATCGAAAGCACTATGATTGATCCCCTATACTTGTGGGTCACCACCACATCATAAGCAATACTATCCATGTCTCTAGCCATATCTTTAACTTTATGAAGTTCTTCTACCATAGCATTGAAAATCTTTTGAGAAGTAATAATTTTGTTAATGTTGAACCAAAGATCAGTAGGTATCCCATATTATTATTGTAACAATTCCCTTAGGAATTACCATATTATTAGAGGAATTACCGGGATACTGATAACCCACAAGTATAGGGGATCAATTGTAGCCTCTTTCGATAAGTAAGAGTGTCGAACCCAATGAGGAGCTAAAGGTAGAACAAATATTCCTTCAAGTTCTATCGACCACCAATACAACTCTACGCACGCTTGACGTTCGCTTTACCTAAAACAAGTATGAAACAAGAAGTCCTTTGTAGTTGTAACATGATAGGTTTGCAAGAATATAAACAGCACATAAATATAAACTAGGGGTTGTTTAGATAAATAAGCAATAAATTTAGTATAGCGAGTGTGGAAAAGTGGTGGTAGGAGTTGCGAAATTTTCCCTAAGCAATTGACTACTTTACTAGACCGATAGCATGTTTTATGTGGGAGATGCCACTGCTAGCATGTCATCCCTGACTTGGAATTCTATGCACTTATGATTGGAACTATTAGCAAGCATCCGCAACTACTAATGTTCATTAAGGTAAAAAACCAACCATAGCATTAAGATATATTGGTCCCCCTTCAATCCCGTATGCATCAATTTCTATGCTAGGTTGAAGCTTCTGTCACTCCTGCCCTCCAATACATAGTCCTATCAACATACAACTAACCCTATGGTGTGATCCACGCGCGCACTCATATAATGGGCAGCAAAGGACAACAACATAACCACAAGCAAATTAAACCAATCATAGCAATTCACCAATTACCGATAGGACAACGAAAATCTAGTCAGACATCATAGGTTGGCAACACATCATTGGATAATAATATGAAGCATAAAGAACCATGTTCAAGTAGAGGGTACAACGGGTTGCGGCAGAGTGGACCGCTGTAGATAGATGGGGGAAGGAGATGAAGATGTTGGTGAAGATGACGGAGGTGTTGGTGTAGATTGCGGTGATGATGATGGCCCCAGCGGCGTTCCGGCACCACCGGAAGTGAGGGGGAGAGAGCGCCCCTCCTTATCCTTCTTCCTTGGCCTTCTTCCTAGGTGGGAGAAGGGTTCTCCCTCTGGTCCTTGGTCTCCATGGCATGGGAGGGGGCGAGAGCCCCTCCGAGATTGGATATGTCTCTCTGTCTCTCTATGTTTTTGCGTTCCAGATGCTAGCCTTTCACCGTTTCTTATATTCCCAGAGATCCGTAACTGGGCTGAAATTTGAACATGATTTCTATCCAGATATTAGCTTTCTTGTGGCAAAAGAAGGGCATGAACTGCCTTACTGGGTGCCCACGAGGGTCAGGGGCGCGCCCACCCCCCTCGGGTGCGCCCCCTGCCTCATGGCCACCTCGGGCATCGTCTCGCGTTGATTCCACTTCCCAAAATTCATAAATATTACGAAAATAATCTTCGTCAGTTTTTATCTCGTCTGGACTCCGTTTGATATGGATTTTCTGCGAAACAAAAAACATGCAACAAACACGAACTAGCACTGGGCACTGCATCAATATGTTAGTCCCAAAAATAGTATAAAAAGTTGCCAAAAGTATGTAAAAGTTGTAGAATATTGGGATGGAACAATAAAAAATTATAGATACGACGAAGATGTATCAGATACTTTCTAGGATTCAAATTACCTCTATAAGCATTGTTGTTGAGATTATATCTAGAGACAAAATTGTCATCAGTAGCCTCATTATTTAGCTCAACCAAAGTAGATAGTGGCACATGATTGGGATTGGCATTAGCAGTTTTACTCGCAAGCATTTTTGTAAGAGCATCAATTTTATCACTCAAAGTAGAAACTTCTCCAACAGAGTTTACCTTCTTACCATTTGAATCTCGTTTGGTGTGCCATTGAGAATAATTTCTCATTATATTATCAAGTAGTTTTGTAGCTTCTCCCAATGTGATTTTCATAAAAGTACCCCCGTAGCATAGTGTAGAAGGTTAACGACACAAAGTTAAGTCCCGCAATTTTTTTTTGTATTACTATTGATAAGCTTTAGCCATGTGTGAGACAATTTCTAATCATTATAATTTCATTCTCTCCCAAAATTGTGGAACATGTTCATGCTCAAGTTACTTAATGTTCATGATTTGACTTCTAAGAGAAATAATCTTTGTGGGTGGAAAATACTTGGCAAAGAAAGCATACTTACATTTATCCCAATAATCAAAACTATTGCGAGGCAAGGATGAAATCCAACTTTAAGCATGATCTCTTAACGAGAAAGGAAATAATTTCAACTCAATAATATCATTATCGACAAAAGTTTTCTTTTTCATATCACATAATTCAACAAAGGTATTAAGATGGGATGTAGTTTCTTCATTAGGATTTCTAAAAATTGTTCTTTCTTAACAAGATTTAGCAATGCAGAATTAATATCATATGACTCCGCCCTACTGGCGGGAGGAGCAATTGTAGTACTAATAAAATAATTATTATAGTATTTGAAAATTCACACAACTTGGTGTTTTCTTAAGACATAGCGACGAAGCAAGCAAATGAGCAAAGTAAAATACTTTTTTTTATAAAAGTGGAGGGAGATGAAAAGGAGAGGCAAATGCAAATAGAAAGTAGAGCAAGTAGCTGATAGTGTGAGTGCAGTTACTTGATAAGATTTGACGATATCTCCCCAACAACCGCGCTAGAAATTCTTTCTAGTACTTGTGAGCTGTGTTGGGATTTTCCCCGAAGAGGGAGGGTGGAGCAGTATAGTAGAGATAAGTATTTCCCTCCGTGAGAACCAACATTATCGAACCAATCGGAAAATCACACAAAACCCGGTGAACATCACCTGCTTACACAAGAGGAAATACTTGCACCCAATGCGGGCAAGACGATTGTCAATCCCCTTGAACTCGTTACTTGCAAGGTTTAAATCTTGTATAGGTAGATACGTAAATTGCAAAATAAAATAAAAGTAAAATAAATTGAAGCAAGGTATTTTCGGTTTTTATAATATGATTAAACTAGACCCGGGGGCCATAGTTTTCACTAGAGGCTTCTCTTACAAACACATAGCATACGATGGGTAAACAATCTACTGTTGGGCAATCGATAGAAAAGCTCATAGTTATGACGTTATTCAGGGCAATGATCACGCATATAGGCATCATGTTCGTGACAAGTAGACCAACTCCTGCCTCTACTACTATTACTCCACCATTTGACCGCTATCCAGCATGCATCTATGGTATTAACACTACTACAAAAACGGCTATAGCTAATATGGTCATTAATGGCGCACCACGTATGTAGCAGTGGCGCCACTGCTATATAGCAGTGGCGCAACATATATAGGTACGCCATTAAACTCCAAGTACTAACGACGCACCACACCCTCGGTGCTCCACTACTAACATTTTTTTTTTCAAAACTAGTAATGGCGCACTATCCCCTCGTGCGCCATTACTAGTTTTAACTAGTAATGGCGCACCACACCGACGGTGCGCCATTACTAACTTTGACCAAAAATTCCACCGAATGCACAACCCCCCCATGGACCGCCTTTACAGTTTAAAAAAATAAAAGAAAATAAGTTTCCCATGTGATATGTGGTCTAGTTGTTGGGAAAATTTACAAATATGAATTTTATTTGCAAAATCTCTCTAGAATTTTGTAAAATGGGAATAACTTTTGCATACGAAATCGGATTAAAAAGTTTTTTATATGAAAAATCATCTACTCGAAAAGTTACATCCGAATTCAACGGGGGAACCCCGTTGAAGATTTTCAAAATCCCCAAAAACCTAACAGAAAAAAGTTACGGTGCTTTTAAGAACTGGAGGCAAAAAATCAAAAAAATAAAAAAGTTAGTAGTGGCGCACCGTGGGTGTGGTGCGCCATTAGTAATTTTCCCGCCTTCCAAATTCAAAAAAATTAACAAAGTTAGTAGTGGCGCACCAAGGGTGTGGTGCGCCATTACTTGTTTTGAAATTTCAAAACTAGTAATGGCGCACCACACCCATAGTGCGCCACTACTAAGTATGTAACGCCACAACCACTATATATATTACCTCTTCTTCCTCTTTCTCCTCCCCCTCCATCACTTCTTCCCATTTCTATCTACCTCTTCTTCCTCCTCCCCTCCTCCATGCCCCTCCCTCCTCCTCACGGCTCTCCGACGACCTCCTCCTCCCTCCTTCTCACGGCTCTCCGACGACCTCCTCCTCCCTCCTCCTCACGGCTCTCCGGCGACCTCCTCCTCCTCCTCCTCTCTGGTGACCTCCTCCTCCTCCTCAGGGCTCTCGAGCGACCTCCTCCTCCTCCTCTCCGGCGACCTCCTCCTCCCTCCTCCCTCCTCCTCCCTCTCTCCTCCTCCCTCTCTCCTCTCTCCTCCCTCCTCCTCCCTCCTCTCCTCCTCTCCTCTCTCCTCCCTCCTATCCTCCCTCCTCTACTTCCAGCCACATGTGGAGCTCCCCGGCACAAAGAACCTACTAGATCCAGAAAAAAATTCAAAAAAAATTGCAAAAAAAATCAGCCCAAATCCAGATCCAGATTTCAAAATTTTAGTAGTGGCGCACCTGTTCATATTACCAGTGGCGCACATGTTCATCTTACCAGTGGCGCACATGTATGGTTAGTAATGGCGCAATAGGTGGTGCGCCACTACTATCCGGATTACTAATGGCGCACCAGAGGTGCGCCACTACTATCTGGATTACTAATGGCGCACCAGAGGTGCACCATTACTATTTGTTACTAGTGGTGTGATAATAGTGGCGCACCATGGGTGCGCCATTAATAGAAAAAACAGGTGCGCCACTAACAACCTTTTTTCTAGTAGTGTAAAGTCATGAAAATAGTGTAACACTTTAAGCAAGATGCATGTGATACATATCCAACATATCTATAATTTTTTATTGTTCCATGCTATTATAGTATCAATGCTGGATGTTTTATATGCAATTATATATCATTTTTTGGGACTAACCTATTAAGTTAGTGCCCCGTGCCAGTTGCAGGTTTTTTTGCTTATATTTGGCTTTTCAAGAAATCAATATCAAACAGAGTCCAAACGGAGAAAAGACTTTGGATTAAAAAAATTGGACTAGAAGAGACCATAGAAGGTTCGGGAGAAGACCGGACAAGCCACGAGGGAGCGACAAGCTCGAAAGGCGCGGCCCCCCAGGCTTGTGGGCCCCTCGTGGAACCTCTTGACATAATTCCACCTCTATAATACTCAAATATTCTCCTAACATCAAAGAGCCACCTAAAATACTTTTTCCAACGCCGTAAGTTTCTGTTCTTGAGATATCCCATTTAGAGGCCTTATTCGGTACTCTGACGAGGGGCGGGGGGATCGATCATAGAGGGGCTCTACACCAACCTTGCCGCCCTTCTGATGATGTGTGAGTACTTTACCACAGATCTTCAGTTCCATAGCTAGTAGCAAGATGGCTTCTTCTCTCTCTTTGATCTTCAATACAATGTTCTCCTCAATATTCTTGGAATTCTATTCGATGTAATCACTTTTTTCAGTGTGTTTGTTGGGATCCGATGAATTGTGAGGTTATGATCAGATTGTCCATGAATAATATTTGGGTCTTCTCCGAACTCTTTTATGCATGATTATTATAGCTTTGTATTTCACTCCAATCTATTGATTTGGTTTGGCCAACTAGATTGGATTTTCTTGCAATGGGAGAGGTGCTTTTGTGATGGGTTCGATCTTGCAGTGCTCAATCCCAATGTATTGTTGCCATTAAGTATAAAAAGATGTGGTTTAGTCAGGCATGAGTTTACTTTGTCTACATCATGTCATATTGGATAAGGTGTGACTCCGTTCTTTATGAACTTAATACTCTAGATGCATGCAGGATATTGGTCTATGTGTGGAGTAATAGTAGTAGGTGTAGGGAGGAGTCAGTCTACTTGTCTCGGACAAGATGCTTATGTACATGATCATTGCCTTAGATATCGTCATGATTATTCGCATTTCCATCAATTGCCCAGTAGTAATTTGTTACCCACCATATGCTATTTTCAAGAAAGAAGCCTCTTGTTAAAACTATGGCCCACTGATCTACATTTATCATACATAACAATCCAAAAATACCCTGCTGCAATTTTACTTTACTTTATTTTATTTTGTGTTTGATCTATCTGTCTATCACTAGAACATTTAATCCTTGCAATTAACCACCTAGGGTTTGACAACCCCTTGCTCACGTTGAGTGCAAGTATTTGTTATTTTGTGTGAAGGTGCTGCTGACGAGGTGTTCTGTGGTTCTCCTACTAGAGTGATAACCTTGGTTCTTAACTGAGGGAAATACATATATCTATTGTACTGCATCATCCTCTCCTCTTCTAGGAAATCCCAACGCAGCTCATAATTAGCTACATGATGTACACAAAGTAAACTCAATCAATATGAATCTTAGTAGCAACAATACAATACATACCTCGCTACCCCTTCTAACTGGGTGAGGACACCGCTAGATTGAACCCACTACAAAGCAGCTCTCCCACTGAAGATAAATTAATCTAGTTGGCCAACCAAACTGATAGATCGGATTGAAATAGAATGCTATCATAATAATGCATAATACAGTTTAGAAAAGGCACAATTACTTTTAGTGATTAATCTGCTCATAAACCAACAATTCATCGAATCGCAACAAAAACATTGCAAAAACAGATTACATCTAATGGAACTCTAAGAAGATCAAGGAGAACATTGTATTGAAGATTAAAGAGAGAGAAGAAGCCATCTAGCTACTCAAGCATCATCGGAAGGCATCAAGGATGATGTAGAAGCCCTCCATGATCGATTCCCCCTCCGGGAGAGTACCATAATAAGCCTGCAGATGGGATCCCGGAAGAATAGAAGCATTTGGTGGCGGAAAAAGTATTTCGGGTGGCTCTCCGGGCGTATCCCAATATTTGCAAATTTACAAAAGTGGAATTAGGTCAGACGGAGCCACATGGGTCCCACAAGGTAATAGGGCGTGCCATGTTACCTTGTCGTCTCCTTGCTGTCGTCTGGTCTCCTCCCGAAGCTTCTAGGGTCTCTTTTTTCTCGAAACTAAGGAGGAAGAAGTTTATAAACTAAAGAATCTTGAGAGTCTTTGACTTACTCCTTGAGATACTCTACGAAAGGCTCGTTCTAAATCCTTCACAAATGTTTATGATTGTGCTACTAACTCTACCTATAATCAAGCAAGTCTTATTGAGGAGAAACATGCAGTAAGGTCCCAAATCGAGAGTGGGCTAATATCATGTGTTCAAGGAGAGAAGAACCTCAATGATGTGTTCATACAACCCAAGGAGGTGTTCTACAAGGAGGGACTTGAGATTGACTCAAGGTCCTGCAAGACGAACGATGCTACTGCTCAAAAGATCACAATGCCTCAAAAGGTTGTATTTATGAGTGAAGGCCAGAACGAGAAGGGAAACTAAAAGCTTGATGGTGTGGTTTAGAGTGGGACCGCCACAAGGGGATAGCCCACTCACAAAAAGGCAAAGTAAATTATGCTTCCATCCTATGTGCACTGTAAGGAAAAAGATATAGATGTTTATGATACTTATTGGTCCTCACATTGTGTTCCACTAGTACTATTTTTGGGTTCCAAAAACCTTTGTTACTAACTTTAGAGGCTCCATTGCAAATATGGGTGCCCCTAAGAAAGACTTGAATTTTGGGTACGATGCTTTCTCCGGCGTAGTAAAATGGGTGATTGATAATGGATGCACCAATCGTATGACCAGAGATCGAAAATTGCTCACGGACTTCATGGAAGCTAACAAATCATACATGAGCATAGTCTTTGGCAATGGATCAAAGGGAAAGTTACTTGGGTTGGGAAAGGTAGATATTATTACTAATGATATGTCTCTTTAAAATGTCATTGTTGTCCAATCCCTTCACATTGCATTTGCTCTCCATTCGCCAATTGGCTTCCACACTATTTGGTTTGACGAGTGTGCAAGTCTTTAGGAGAGATACTCTCAAGCTGCCTTTGCTGGATAGTTGGATGTCAATCTTTAAACAGTTGATTATGTTAAAAGAGAGCAACTTGTCTAATGGCCAAGGCCTACAAGGGGTAGCTATGGCATCACTGGCTTTTCCTTGTCAGCATTAGAAATCTTACATATCTCGTAAAGCATGAACACATATTTTTACTAACGGATGTCTCTTTTGAGAAAGATGTATGTAGTGCATGTATATCAAGGAAGCATGATCAAGCAAAGCACCCATGGGTGTTCTCTTCGGGCCTCCTTCAGGGAATAGCATTGGTGGAAAATATTATGGTCTTCTCATATTTGATGACTATTCAGGATACAAATGGGTGTTCTCTCTGAAGATCAAGGAAGAGCGAAGGTCACATTCATTAAATTTGCCCAGCAAGATCAATGCACGTTCAATGAAGAGGTATTTGCAATAATAAGAAACACCAAACTTGAGTTCATGAACCGCACCTTAGAAGAGTTCCTTATTGACGAGGGGATCAAGCATCAATACTCTCCACCATACACCCTGTCAACAAAATTGTATATTCGAAAGGAAGAACCAAACACTAGTGGAGATGGCGTTGGCCAACTTTTATGAGTAGAACTCACCATATAGCTTTTGAGCTGAAGCCATCAACACCACATGTCATGCATCCATAGAGAACTACCTTTGCAAGATTTCACATAAGACCCCATATGTGAGCTCCTAGCCCAAAACAAGCCAAATGTTAAATACTTTTGTGTATTCAGTTGTATGTGTTTCTTTCAAGAAAAAAGATGTTAGCTAACTTTCAATCCAAAACAATTGAGGGTATATTTGTTGGCTGAGGATCAAACTTTCACGCATATGAGGACTGCAAGAAATACATGGATGTGGTGTGGAATTTTTTGACATGGTATCGATGTAGTTAATGGATTCCACTGGGAGCAAATTGTTCTAAGTAATGTAGGTGGCGAAGATCCTTCACAAGATATCTTGGCCATGGGTGTTGGTGCTCTCCTTCCCATGGAACAATTTCCTAATGAAGATGTTGAAGGAGGTTCAAGCACTATCCATGTCAAAGAAACTACATCTCTGACACCATCAAAAGATCACATTGCTCAAGATGATCCCATTACCCAAGAACGAGAACAAGACCATCGACACAACAAATGTGCAAGATCCCCAAAAAGATTATGAATAGAAGATCAAGATATTGCACATGTTGATGGCCATGCTCCATCTTTGCAGAATCGATTTGATGAAGATGTAGATGATGGAAATGATGTTAACATCGACAAACCATAACCTCCATCTTGCATAAAGTGGTCGGCCGAGTAGATGTTCACAAGATGCGACATCTTTGTGAGCACCATAACCAACCCCCTCCACTGATGTCAACCCATCTCCCTCCACGACTAGTTTACACTCTTTTGAGTTCTGTTTAAAAACCTTATATGAGATCATAATTCCCATTCATGGTCATAGTGCATCAAATGAACTTATCTTAAACTTACAAGAGATGTCAATGCAAATGTTGCCGATGTAAGCTGGATCGCTTGAATGTACAGTTGGATATTCACAGGCTTCATCACACTATGCGAGCCTTTCTGACACTACTGGTGGCACCTCTACGACGCCAAGACCTTGACTCAGATTCGAGAACCAACTTTCTCTCTTCAATAATTTACTTTTCTGTATCCCCTGCGACCACTTCAATAAAATGAAAATCGATAACCGTTTCGAGCAAAAGCTGGCCATTTATAATGCCATGGCATCATTTATGAGCCAAATCTCTTATTATTTCTTGCATGGAAGCATATCCTACCCAAAGTGCTTATAAATGAAACCATGTATGCATTTTGAGTCAAATGGCTCATTTATGTACAATGAGCTTATTCTTATTCTTCTTTAATAGGATTACATCATGGATGCCTTGATTGTCGACGTACAAGTTGTCATCATGACTTGTGATGTCTTTCCTTTTCCACTTGTATTTACCACTACACTTGTCATGTTTTCTCACGGTCAACCTCTCTATGTATGGCTCATGTGTGATCTTCTCTATGTATGTACTTTGTGTTTGAGTGTGTATACTTGTGTCATATGTGTCAAACTTATGGTCATAGTCCTTGTTGTTGTCTGTTGCATAACACGACAGGCCACATGTCAGCAATGCGTGTGTTGCATGTCTTCCCACTTCCATACTTGACAAAGTCTTGCTGACTTTTGTCAAAGGGACCTTGGTAGACGGGCATGCCATTTGTGGGCACCACTCGTGCACATTTGCCGAGTTACAAAGTCGGGGGAAGGTTACATGAGTTTTCATTAGACGGGACTTGCTGGAGGGGTATGCCGCGAGTTGGAACTGCATGCGTGCTACGGCTGCCGAGTTCAATAGTCAGCCAACTTTTGTCAAGTTCTTGATGAGGCATCTGTACAATGAGCACATGCCACATTTCGACACCACACTCGCTGCGCGGCTGCCAAGTTCAAACTAGGAAAACATGAGTTTGTCCCATCTACCATACATTATTTTCGAAGTCCTCGCTTTTATGTACATAGCAATGGCGGTTTTCTCATTAGCCAACTTACAGATAATAAGAACTCCAAAAATATTAATCTTTGCTGACTCGGTCCAGCCGAGGCCCAGTAGTGAACTACAACACCATTGGTTGGGCTCGGTATTCAAATATCCTTCCAAGAGCACCAATTTGTCCAACGGGTTACCTATAAAGGATGGCAGTTGCTCACAAGTTATGCCAACTGTTCGTTCTGACATGCCCACTACTAATAAAATCAAGGTCACTTTCTGAATGGTATCTTGAGTTCTAAACAAGCCCGGGGCTATCATGATGTGTTGGAGATAAAAATTATAGTCTGGTAGCTCTTTTCCACAAATGTTGTTAATTATGGTATCTGCTTCTTCATAATTGTTTGCTAAGATCGTGACTTCTTTAATGTTTTATTTCCACCTCATGGCTTGCAACTAAACAATGAACTTGTGGTAGTTTTTCATATTTTTTCGATTCGTGTTATTTTTAAAATGACTTTAAAAGGAATTGGCATTCTAATGCGGTGCTTATTATGTTCTTGTGTTTAGAAATCCTATGAAACAACATACCCTTAGAGTGATTTTTTTCCATGGCTCAACCATCATTCAAAAAAGTAGCATATACTTAGAACTATAATCTCTAGTTTTGATCATCATTATTTTCATAGACATGATTTTTTTCCTTATAACTGTAATCTCTATTTTTCATACAAAATTAATTAGGTACTGATTTGAAAATAGAGCAACAAAAAACACAACTTAGATATACAACTTTAGAACAAATGATTGAAGGGATAATTAGATTTATGCCCCTAGTTGTGTCCCACTCGTCTGTTTTACCTCTAATTCCCAAAAGTCACCGGTTCTGTCCAAGTCACATTGCTCCTCTTATGCTTTTGCCCTTTGACCGTGTGACCGTCAGTTTGAAAACTTCATAACTAATTCATACTAAATCATAAAAATGCAAATAAGATACCAAAATATTCAAAAAAACATCACCTATATGTCAATGTCATTTGCATTCATGAAAAAATTATTTGAAAGTGCCCATCCGAGTTTTAGCTCTTATGCTACCATCATGAATAGTAAAGTCTAAAAAAGTTCAAAAAAATTCAAACAAAATTTGGTGGCAAAGAATGACAAATGTTTTAAGTGCCTGCCAAGTTTCATCAGGAAATAACATTCGTGGGTGCCACGGCAAAAAAAACAATCAACACATCGAAATAGATTATTTTTTTGCCACGAGTTCCACGAATGTCATTCCCTAATGAAACTTGGCAAGCACTTATAACATTTGTTGTTCTTTGCCACCATATTTTTTTGAATTTTTTTTTGAATTTTTTAGAGTTTACTATGCATGGTGGTATCAAAAGAGCTAAAACTCGGATCTGCACTTTCCAACAATTTTTTCATGAATGCAAATGACACTGACATATAGGTGATGTTTTTCTGAACATTTTGGTATCTTATTTGCATTTTTATGATTTTGTATGAATTAGTTATGAAGTTTTCAAACTGACGGTCAAACGGTCAAAGGGCAAAAGCATAAGAGGGGCAAAGTTACTTGGACAGAACCGGTGACTTTTGGGAATTAGGGGTAAAACAAACGAGTGGGACACAACTAGGGGCATAAATCTAATTATCCCATGATTGAAAATCAAAGAAGTTTGGTAGACTTAAATGTTTACTTAAATAATTAGAAAATGGGAAAATGCCATTGAATATGGTAAAATCAAACTCAAACCATATGGTAAAGTAACATCACAGTATTATCATTCACTAACTATTGTTGCAATAGAAATACGAAGAAAGGAGTTATTTTAATGAGAGATAATTTTCCTTTTGGTGTACTATTGAATCAAAAAGACAAATAGTACAACCAAAGAATGTTGTTCTACATGGACATGGAGTATGTGAGCTCAAGCTCCCATGCGCTCGGATGAACAGTAAGACCTAAAAAAATAGTAATACAATTGAAAATAGTCCAATTTTTTTGACATAAAACATTGATGATTTTTGAACATGCGTGCAAATTTTCATGATGAAATCGCATTTCTGGAGGTGCGGGCAAAAATAACAAAATTGATGCTCCCAAAAGAGTGTTTTTGGATGCATTTTGGAGCATCAATTTTGTCTTTTTCCTGACACGTCCAAAAGTGTGATTCCACTAAAAAAATTGCAGCCATTGAGAAAAATCATCAATGTTTCTTGACAAAAAAATCAGTATTTTTTTATTTTTTACTATTTTTTCAAATGATATTGTTCACCCAAGAGCATGTGAGCTCAGGCTCACAATAACACTTTTCGTTCTACTTTTCTTTTTACTTTATTTTTTCTATATGTTTTTGTTTTCTTTTTCCCATGAACCAATGCCTTTGCGCATTCTGCTAAGCAATACTCGTCATCTAGCACACGACTACAATTAAGACACATGAGAGGTTGAGAGCCTAGATGACACTAGTAGAAAAAGGGCCTAATGTGAGGCACATTAATCCCAGTTTGTAACAAAACCGGTACTAATGTGATCATTAGTGCTGGTCCCAACGGCTAGGGGGACTGAGATCATTAGTACTGGTTCGTGGAGAACCTTTAGTACCGGTTCGTGCCATGAACCGGTCCTAAAGAGGCAGTTGTAGGCTGTGGTTAGGCTGGGGCCCCACCAGCACCTTTAGTACCTGTTCATGCCACAAACCGGTACTAGAGGTTTCTAGCTGATTCATTCTGCAGCTTTTTTTAGTCCCACCTTGCTCCGCTAACAGAGTTTTTACCACCTTAAATATGTTACTTCTCAAACTATCACAACCACTTGGTCTTCATTGAACTCTATGTGTAGGATCTGTGGATGCAATAGGAGTCTTTGCCGGTTCTTAAATCGGGGTAGATTCCTATTGACAATTTAGATTCTATACAAAAAGGACATTGATGACCAATGTATTTTTTGTGTATTTATCTGTAGCAGTAGCGCGCTTTGGCTGAAAAGCGGTACTGATCAATGTATTTTATCACCTGCATAGCATGTACAAAAAAGTAGAGAGGGTTGCGGCAAAAACTGGACGCACTTCGTGTACAAACTGGACAATCTCTTAGGAAGTATCAGGGTTTCGGACGAAAACTCATCTGTTACACCGGCTATTCAATATTTTAATAACTTAGTACAACTCAGGACTTCTTTTGCATTCAGATGCAGAATTCAAATCCATGTCATCAACTTTTAACCCTTTCTGACATAATTTGCTATTTTCGATGCATTTACCGATTTGTTTTCAGAGCTAAATCACCGTGAAAGTGAAAAGCACCAGAAAATGAAATCTGAAAAGGTTGAAACTTAGTAAGGTATCATCATTTCACCTGCATAGCATGTGCAAAAAAGTAGAGAGGGTTACGGCAAAAATTGGATGCACTTCATGTACAAACTGGACAATCTCTTGTGAAGTATCAGGGTTTCGGATGAAAACTCATCTGTTACACCGGCTATTCAATATTTTAATAACTTAGTACAACTCCGAATGCGTTCAGATGAAGAATTCAAATCCACGTCATCAACTTTCAACCCTTTCTGACATAATTTGCTATTTTTGATGCATTTACTGATTTTTTTAGAGCAAAATCACTGTGAAAGTGAAAAGCACAAGAAAATGAACTCTGAAAAGGTTGAAACTTGGCAAGGTATCATCATTTCACCCCCATAGCATCTGCAAAAAAGTAGAGAGAGTTACGGCAAAAAATGGATGCACTTCGTGTACAAACTAGACAATCTCTTAGGAAGTATCAACGTTTCAGACGGAAACAAATCGGTTACACCGGTTATACAATATTTTATTAATTTAGTACTACTCCGGTATTTTTTTGTTTTCAGATGCAGAATTCAAATCCACATCATCAACTTTCAACCCTTTCTGACATAATTTGGTAATTTCGATGCATTTACTAATATGTTTTCAGAGCTAAATCACCGTGAAAGTGAAAAGCACTAGAAAATGAACTCTGAAAAGATTGAAACTTGGCAAGATATCATCATTTCACCCGTATGGCATGTGCAAAAAAGTAGAGAGGGTTATGGCAAAAATTGGATGCACTTCGTGTACAAACTGGACAATCTCTTTCGAAGTATCAGGGTTTCAGACGAAAACACATCTGTTACACCTGCTATTCAATATTTTAATACCTTAGTACAACTCCGGACTTTTTTGCGTTCAGATGAAGAATTCAAATCCACGTCATCAACTTTCAACCCTTTCTGACATAATTTGCTATTTTCGATGCATTTACTGATTTGTTTTCAGAGCTAAATCACCGTGAAAGTGAAAAGCACCAGAAAATGAACTCTGAAAAGGTTGAAACTTGGCAAGGTATCATCATTTCACCCGTATAGCATGTGCAAAAAAGTAGAGACGGTTACGGCAAAAATTGGACGCACTTCGTGTACAAACTGGACACTCTCTTTCGAAGTATCAGGGTTTCGGACGAAAACTCATCTGTTACACCGGCTATTCAATATTTTAAGAACTTAGTACAACTCCGGACTTTTTTGCGTTCAGATGCAGAATTCAAATCCACGTCATCAACTTTCAACCCTTTCTGACATAATTCGCTATTTTCGATGCATTTACTGATTTGTTTTCAGAGCTAAATCACTTTGAAAGTGAAAAGCACCAGAAAATGAACTCTGAAAAGGTCGAAACTTGGCAAGGTATCATCATTTCACCCGCATAGCATGTGTAAAAAAGTAGAGACGGTTACGGCAAAAATTGGACGCACTTCGTGTACAAACTGGACAATCTCTTTCGAAGTATCAGGGTTTCGGACGAAAACTCATCTGTTACACCGGCTATTCAGTATTTTAAGAACTTAGTATAACTCCGGACTTTTTTGTGTTCAGATGCAGAATTCAAATCCACGTCATCAACTTTCAACCCTTTCTGACATAGTTTGCTATTTTCGATGCATTTACTGATTTGTTTTCAGAGGTAAATCACCGTCAAAGTGAAAAGCACCAGAAAATGAACTCTGAAAAGGTTGAAACTTGGCAAGGTATCATCATTTCACCCCCATAGCATGTGCAAAAAAGTAGAGAGAGTTACGGCAAAAAATGGATGCACTTCGTGTACAAACTAGACAATCTCTTAGGAAGTATCAACGTTTCAGACGGAAACAAATCGGTTACACCGGTTATACAATATTTTATTAATTTAGTACTACTCCGGTATTTTTTTGTTTTCAGATGCAGAATTCAAATCCACATCATCAACTTTCAACCCTTTCTGACATAATTTGGTAATTTCGATGCATTTACTAATATGTTTTCAGAGCTAAATCACTGTGAAAGTGAAAAGCACTAGAAAATGAACTCTGAAAAGATTGAAACTTGGCAAGATATCATCATTTCACCCGTATGGCATGTGCAAAAAAGTAGAGAGGGTTATGGCAAAAATTGGATGCACTTCGTGTACAAACTGGACAATCTCTTTCGAAGTATCAGGGTTTCAGACGAAAACACATCTGTTACACCTGCTATTCAATATTTTAATACCTTAGTACAACTCCGGACTTTTTTGCGTTCAGATGAAGAATTCAAATCCACGTCATCAACTTTCAACCCTTTCTGACATAATTTGCTATTTTCGATGCATTTACTGATTTGTTTTCAGAGCTAAATCACCGTGAAAGTGAAAAGCACCAGAAAATGAACTCTGAAAAGGTTGAAACTTGGCAAGGTATCATCATTTCACCCGTATAGCATGTGCAAAAAAGTAGAGACGGTTACGGCAAAAATTGGACGCACTTCGTGTACAAACTGGACACTCTCTTTCGAAGTATCAGGGTTTCGGACGAAAACTCATCTGTTACACCGGCTATTCAATATTTTAAGAACTTAGTACAACTCCGGACTTTTTTGCGTTCAGATGCAGAATTCAAATCCACGTCATCAACTTTCAACCCTTTTTGACATAGTTTGCTATTTTCGATGCATTTACTGATTTGTTTTCAGAGGTAAATCACCGTCAAAGTGAAAAGCACCAGAAAATGAACTCTAAAAAGGTTGAAACTTGGCAAGGT
Source organism: Triticum aestivum (assembly GCF_018294505.1). Lineage (NCBI taxonomy): Eukaryota > Viridiplantae > Streptophyta > Magnoliopsida > Poales > Poaceae > Triticum > Triticum aestivum. The sequence goes on along the minus strand of NC_057801.1, from coordinate 31,370,509 downwards.
ATCATCATTTCACCCCCATAGCATGTGCAAAAAAGTAGAGAGGGTTACGGCAAAAAATGGATGCACTTCGTGTACAAACTAGACAATCTCTTAGGAAGTATCAACGTTTCAGACGGAAACAAATCGGTTACACCGGTTATACAATATTTTATTAATTTAGTACTACTCCGGTATTTTTTTGTTTTCAGATGCAGAATTCAAATCCACATCATCAACTTTCAACCCTTTCTGACATAATTTGGTAATTTCGATGCATTTACTCATATGTTTTCGGAGCTAAATCACCGTGAAAGTGAAAAGCACTAGAAAATGAACTCTGAAAAGATTGAAACTTGGCAAGATATCATCATTTCACCCGTATGGCATGTGCAAAAAAGTAGAGAGGGTTATGGCAAAAATTGGATGCACTTCGTGTACAAACTGGACAATCTCTTTCGAAGTATCAGGGTTTCAGACGAAAACACATCTGTTACACCTGCTATTCAATATTTTAATACCTTAGTACAACTCCGGACTTTTTTGCGTTCAGATGAAGAATTCAAATCCACGTCATCAACTTTCAACCCTTTCTGACATAATTTGCTATTTTCGATGCATTTACTGATTTGTTTTCAGAGCTAAATCACCGTGAAAGTGAAAAGCACCAGAAAATGAACTCTGAAAAGGTTGAAACTTGGCAAGGTATCATCATTTCACCCGTATAGCATGTGCAAAAAAGTAGAGACGGTTACGGCAAAAATTGGACGCACTTCGTGTACAAACTGGACACTCTCTTTCGAAGTATCAGGGTTTCGGACGAAAACTCATCTGTTACACCGGCTATTCAATATTTTAAGAACTTAGTACAACTCCGGACTTTTTTGCGTTCAGATGCAGAATTCAAATCCACGTCATCAACTTTCAACCCTTTCTGACATAGTTTGCTATTTTCGATGCATTTACTGATTTGTTTTCAGAGGTAAATCACCGTCAAAGTGAAAAGCACCAGAAAATGAACTCTAAAAATGTTGAAACTTGGTAAGGTATCATCATTTCACCCGCATAGCATGTGCAAAAAAGCAGAGAGGGTTACGGCAAAAATTGGATGCACTTCGTTTGCAAATTGGACAATCTCTTAGGAAGTATCAGGGTTTCGGACGAAAACTCATCTGTTACACCGGCTATTCAATATTTTATTAACTTAGTACAACTCCGGTCTTTTTTGCGTTCAGATGCAGAATTCAAATCCACGTCATCAACTTTCAACCCTTTCTGACATAATTTGCTATTTTTGATGCATTTACTCATATGTTTTCAGAGCTAAATCACTGTGAAAGTGAAAAGCAGCAGAAAATGAACTCTGAAAAGGTTGAAACTTGGCAAGGTATCATCATTTCACCCACATAGCATGTACAAAAAAGTAGAGAGGGTTACGGCAAAAACTGGATGCACTTCGTGTACAAACTGGACAATCTCTTTCGAAGTATCAGGGTTTCGGATGAAAACTCATCTGTTACACTGGCTATTCAACATTTTAATAACTTAGTACAACTCCGGACTTTTTTTGTTTAGATGCCGAATTCAAATCCACGTTAACAACTCTCAACCCATTCTGACATAATTTGCTATTTTCGATGCATTTACTGATTTGTTTTTAGAGCTAAATCACCGTGAAAGTGAAAAGCACCCGAAAATGAACTCTAAAAAGGTTGAAACTTGGCAAGGCATCATCATTTTACCTGCATAGCATGTGCAAAAAAGTAGAGAGGGTTACGGCAAAAACTGGATGCACTTCGTGTACAAACTGGACAATCTCTTTCGAAGTATCAGGGATTCGAACGAAAACTCATCTTTTACTCCGGCTATTCAATATTTTAATAACTTAGTACAACTCCGGACTATTTTTGCATTTAGATGCAAATTCAGATCCACGTTATCAACTTTCAACCCTTTCTGACATAATTTGCTATTTTTGATGCATTTACTAATTTATTTTCAGAGCTAAATCACCGTGAAAGTGAAAAGCACCAGAAAATGACTTCTGAAAAGGTTGAAACTTGGCAAGGTATCATCATTTCACCCGCATAGCATGTGCAAAAAATTAGAGAGGGTTACGGCAAAAACTGGATGCACTTCTTGTACAAACTGGACAATCTCTTTCGAAGTATCAGGGTTTCGAACGAAAACTCATCGGTTACACCGGCTATTCAATATTTTAATAACTTAGTACAACTCCGGATTTTTTTTGCGTTCAGATGCAGAATTCAAATCCACGTCATCAACTTTCAACCCTTTCTCACATAATTTGCTATTTTTGATGCATTTACTGATTTTTTTTAGAGCTAAATCACCGTGAAAGTGAAAAGCAGCAGCAGAGAAACTGAAAAATCACTACAAATATGAATATAATGATAAATCGCACTAATATTAAATATAAGAAACTCTAAATACAGCAAAAAACTACTCACAAATAAATAGAAGAAACTCGCGAGGAAAGCATGTACTAGTAGTAGAAAGTTCGCTATGAGGCTCCAGGTAATTCCTAGACTTCTCCTAGATCACAAGATTGACTATCCCACACCAATCCAACAGAGGGCAACGAATGGACTGAACTCTTGCTAAGGAGATTCAGAGATTGACTGAGAATGGACGGGAGAGCAAGCCGAGCATCCGGTAGAGGATCAAGGCAATGGAAACACAAAATCATGTATTTCTAGCACATGCACTATTCATTATAGAACTCCATGATTTTTTAGGTGCAGTTCACACCAAAATTTATATCGTAATGAAATATTAAAGCAATATAGTATTAAATATATTCATGTGAACTAGAAATTTGAAACAAAAAAAATTTGGTTTCCAATTATTATTACTTTTTAAGACGAGTTCCATAGAGCCCGGGAGCAAGTGTTCCACATTGAACATACATGGTAATGCAAAACAAAGACTCGTGAATTAATGATGGCTGAGGAAAGGCTGATGTTGGTGGCGTTGAAGGATGATATCGATGTAGCTAGGGGTCTGAAGTTACTTTTCGACCTTGTGTTTACCCTAAATAACAAGTAGCCGCACTACTTTGTTCTACATTTAAGCTTTTGGTGGACATGTAATTGAGCTTAGGACAATTTTGTAGTTGTTTGTACTTTCCTCCTAGTAATGTATCTCTATGGTTACATTAGTAAAATGGGGCGGGGGGAGGGGAACCCTTCATCGAACACAAAACTTCAAGAGAGCCATAGCTTAAAAACTAACGCAAGAAAATTAACATCGCCGGTGTGAGGTTGAAACAGTTCATACCAAATAGATAGTGCTTTTGTGGGTGTGTAGGTGGATGGGTTGATGGGGACGGGGAATTTCTCAGTGACCAACACCAGGTTGGAAGATGCAAGTGACTCGGGTGAGGATGGGGAAAAGGTTTTGCCATTTGTTTGTGATTTTTCTGGCTCCAACCTAGATGGCCGAAATTTGGCTATTTTAGAAGTATCTTAGATGGAATAGGAAAACCAAAATTTGAATTTTGGAACAAAATATCACGGAAATTTGCACAGTTTTGTTTGAAATCAAGCGGAACAAAAGTTAACATTCCAACGTAACCCTCACAGATTAGTTCAAGACTTACAATCCACAACCATCACACATTAGTTCAAAGTTTAAACAACCCACTACAACCAACAAACTTTCAATTTGATTTTCTCGTTCAACAATGACAGACATTACTTGGCCAAGGCGTGATATAGAAATTTGGCCGAAATTTAATTTTCTCAACTGACATTTATCAGGCCCATGCGAGATGGGCTGACAACGGTCTATGGGTATCGTTCCATTTATAGTGCTCATTCTTGTGTCTAATACCCGTTTATGGCGCCACACTCGGTGCTGGCTCGTAGCCTCTTCGCCTGCAACTTTCCAATAACTCGTCGCGAACCTTGACATGTTTCGAGCACATGGTGGAGCCGGATTGTGCTGGCTTGCCACAACTCCAGTTACGAGCATTGCACCGCCGCTCTGCCGGCATTATTAAGGGGTCAACTTCAACCTCTAGTTCTTCCACTTCTGCCTCCGGCCATTCTCAAAAACATTCCCCCTCTAGCTCTTCATCAGTATTGCCATATCGAAGCAGAAGTGCACAACCATTTATACTCCGAAAACATAACATGTTTGTAGCGCAAAGTAAATACATACAAAACAAATAATTTTTTCAAAGTTGATATTAACCTGGATTCTATTATCATGTTAAAGCAATAGAGTACACTATCAACTCAAAATACAAGATGTGGAGAAAAAAACACTTCCACCAGCATGGTTTTTTTGCACCTCGGTTAAAATGTGAGTACAAACAACAATTGTGTTAAACAATATGGTCCAATCTCGACCGCATTTATATATCTATCCATTCTGTTTTGAGGACCATTTTCACCATATGTACAAAAAAGGACGTGTTCACCACCAAGTTTCATGTCTATGTCCCCATCGGATCGGGAAAAGTCAAAGCGCATCTGGGCGACTATATTTGAAGAAAATCATATGATGTTGCTAGGAAAATACATAATAGACTATGAAGTTCAAATTTATTAGTTTCTGATAATATGGGTATTCAAAATACCAAAGTGATCAGAATAAAATTATAATACTACTTGGACTTCAAATTTTTAAATCGTATATCAACATTCTGAAAATTAATCATAAAATCTTGCCCGGAGAGAGAGAAAAATCCAACCATGCGGCACTCGATGGATACAAATATTGACCCATTTATACTTTGTTCTATCCATATACACTAGCAAAATAAAAACTTCAATTATGCAAGTGCTTAAGCAAGAGTTTAGGTAAAACAAGGAAAACAAATACTTCAAGTATCTGTTGGGGAAGGTAGTAATTTAAAAAAAAATTGTACGATCATGCAAGATCTATCTAGGAGATTCATAGCAACGAGAGGGGAGAGTGTATCCACATACCCTCGTAGACCGAAAGAGGAAGTGTTTAGTAACGCGGTTGATGTAGTCGAACGTCTTCACAATCCAACCGATCCAAGTACCGAACGTACGGCACCTCTGTGTTCAGCACACCTTCAGCACGATGACGTCCCTCGAGCTCTTGATCCAGTTGAGGACCAGGGAGAGTTCCATCAGCACAACGGCATGGCGATGGTGTTGATGATGTTACGGGCGCAGGGCTTCGCCTAAGCACTACGACGATATGACCGAGGTGTTGAACTATGGAGGAGGGCACCGCACACGGCTAAGAGAACAACTGTTGTGCACGGGGGCGCCCCCTGCCCCCGTATATAAAGGAGGGAGGAGGAGGAGGAGGCCAGCCTAGCAGCGGCGCGCCTATAGGGGGAGTCCAACTAGGATTCCCAATCCTAGTTGGAGTACCCTTCCTTTTCCAAGAGGGGGAGAGAGGGAAAGAGGTGGAGAGGGAGAAGGAAAGAGGGGGGAGGGGCGCCTCCCCTTCCTAGTCCAATTCGGACCAGGGCGGGCGCGGCCACCCTGCGGCCCTGCTCTCCATTTCCACTAAAGCCCAATAAGGCCCATTAATCCCCCGGGGGGTTCCGGTAACCTCCGGTACTCCGAAAAATGCATGAACCTTATCGAAACCTTTCCGGTGTCCGAACATAGCCTTCCAATATATCAATCTTTATGTCTCAACCATTTCGAGACTCCTCGTCACGTCTGTGCTCTCATCCGGGACTCCGAACAAACTTCAGTCATCAAAAACACATAACTCATAACACAAATCGTCATCGAACGTTAAGCGTGCAGATTCTACGGGTTTGAGAACTATGTAGAAATGATAGAGACACATCTCCGACTAATAACCAATAGCGGAACCTAGATGCTCATATTGGATCCTACATATTCTACGAAGATCTTTATCGGTCAAACCACATAACCACATACGTTGTTCCCTTTGTCATCGGTATGTTACTTGCCCGAGATTCGAGCATCGGTATCATCATACGTTGTTCCCCTACTTGTTTTGTAATGCTTCATCCCGCAACTAACTCATTAATCACACTGCTTGCAAGGCTTATAGTGATAAGCATTACCGAGAGGGCCCAGAGATACCTCTCCGATACACGGAGTGACAAATCCTATTCTCGATCCATGCCAACCCAACAAACAACTTCAGAGACACCTGTAGAGCATCTTTATAATCACCTAGTTACGTTGTGACGTTTGATAGCACACAAGGTGTTCCTTCGGTATTCGGGAGTTGCATAATCTCATAATATGAGGAACATGTATAAGTCATGAAGAAAGAAGTAGCAATGGAACTGTAACGATCATAATGCTAAGCTAACAGATGGGTCTTGTCCATCACATCATTCTCCTAATGATGTGATCCCGTTCATCAAATGACAACACATGTCTATGCTTAGGAAACATAACCATCTTTGGTTAACGAGCTAGTCAAGTAGAGGCATACTAGGGGCACTATGTTTCGTCTATGTATTCACACATGTACTAAGTTTCCGGTTAATGCAATTCTGGCATTAATAATAAACCTTTATCATGATATAAGGAAATATAAATAACAGCTTTATTATTGCCTCTAGGGCATATTTCCTTCAGTGTGTAATGTAGAACATCAATTTCTTTCTTTCTTTCTTTTTGCGACTATATTTGTCTTTGTCATCCTTTTATCTAATCATTTTTGGCTTAATCATCACTATGTGCTTTATTACGTCTTTAACCCTTTCACAAGACCTCCAGTAGGTTAAGCTGACCCCTCATGTTCATAACGGCCAAGCATTTTGGGAGGGTCGCGAGTTTATACTTTGTTAGATTGTTGGATTAACAATATATGTATGCATTTATGTTTTTGTTAATTCAGAAGACGAGCTGTTGAAAGTACTTTCATGTGACGCACATATTTTCAAACTGTGAAATGTATTTTTTCCTCATAGTGGCCTAGTTAGTTTTGTGCACATATTGCATTATACACTGTGTAAAATACAAATCAACAAGTATAAATGTAAAAAACACTTTTTAGGGGTAAATGTAAAATACATTTTTTATTTTTTGAATGTATTTTTTAAAATGTAAAATACACTGAAATCTAGGCCCGGCAGAAGGATTGTTTTGTGGGAAAACAAAAGGACGTGATTTACTTCCTTTTCTATGGCTGGAGACATGAGGGGTCGGACTTGTTTTCTACTCTGCCGTGGAATATACATTGAATTTTCTGGAAAATACTGGAAGGCTGGGAGCAAGAGAGAGAACCCCATACCCACGTGAGTGTCCCCGAAAAAAAAAACCACGTGAGTGCACTGGATGTGCAATGGGTCCCATAGTCGCATATGTCACATCCTCAACTTTGGGCAGAACTGGTAAAATAAAATATATTGCACTGGAAGAGGAATGGGTCCCATACTCCTGTATGTCACCCAACCGGTCATATGGGTAGTAATTACTCATATACCATTGTCTAGTAGAGGGGTAGAAGTATAGATACCTGGCCTCTGGGTCCTTCACCATATCGTCGTCAAAAGCTACATTGTTCATGTACACGGAGGCCTAATAGGAAGAGACGACGAATCAAATATAAATTCCAGCCAGTCAAATCAACAGATCAACCAAGAAATATGGCTGAATCTTGGAATTTAGGCACCACGCAAAAAATACGTAGTATACATGTATTGTACCTTGATATTATTGGACGAGCCAGCTGAAGAAAGTGGAGATTGGACGGCATGGTATTCCTCGTCCGCCAGATCAAACTCCTCTTCAAAGCCGATGGCGTCCGCCAGCATCAGAAGCGACGCTGCGGCTTCCTCTTCGGCACTCTGCGTAGGACTCACTTGAATTTTTGCCGTGGACGGGAAGGTGGACGGCGGAGAAGCAGGGTTGCTCGGGTTCATCTCTGCCGTGGTGTTGTGCGACGAGAGGAGAGAGACGGCAGGAGAAAAATTTGTGAGAGGGGTTATGGCAATCTGGCTGGAACGATGGGGCAGTATATATTCCATGGTGTATACAACATTAGATCTGTAGATCAGGCTGTCATTAGTAGAGAAGATTGACAGCGTTTATCTAAATTGATTGTGGTATTTGAAATTTCCTTCAGGGATATTGAAAACATATCTAATAATGAACTGGGAGGATCTAAATTACAACTAAAGTATAAGACTATGCCTTTTTTGTCGTGCAAATAAAGGGAAGAAATATATGCTCAGTTGGTGTCGCCTAGCTAATTGCCTATGTATCCACTCTCTTAGCTGGAACAATTTTGCCTATGTTCACACTCAAGTCTCTCGACCAATGGTTTATTTTGAGATAAATTCTTGCCTTTTATAACGAAGCCTTATACTTCACACCTTTCTTCTTTATTAGAATTCGTATTTCCAACTTTCCCGTGTTGTTGGAACAATGGGCCGACTATTTTGTGGGTTTTTTCCGATTCTACGCTTCCCCATAAATAATGGAGCCTTTTAAAAAAGAAGCCTACCTACACCACAATGTATACCGTGCTTAGGTGGGATAAAATGATTGAAGGAATAGGGGGTGGATGGCCCACACCCCCTGAAAATCAGGGGTGGTTGAAGATTAGTTAGTTAAAGAATCCTGTATTACCCCGTTGATCTAGAATTTTTGGAAAATATATACCAAAAAATATACCACATTGACATAATATACGAAGTGTGTGAACAACACATACCATGCTAATTACCATCAACCAAATCAAAGAAGTGTGTTTTACAATCTTCACAAAGTTCATCCCACTAAATTTCCTCTTTAGTTCTGTTCCTCCACTATTTCTTTGGTCCTATTCCTATTTTGAAAATAAAAAACACACCAGTCCCATCTTATGTACCTCAAATTGTGTGAACTTTCTAAATTTCATGCATGGTCAACACATGCATCTTATATTTAGTGAAAGGTAGTTAACATTGCTTATTATGGTAATTTCACTTCACAAGAGATCCATTGAATTCAACAGTGCCCCTCTCGCGATGAAATCAATAATGTTAAGTCACAAAGAGTGTTGGGAGATTGGGAGACCGTCCGAAAATAGAGGGGATAGTAGGACGAGCAACCATAAGAGGATCAAGGCCCTGGAAAAACACATCATCCATTTCTAGCACATGCAGTATTCACGATGAAACTTTATGATTTGTTTAATGGGGTTCACATAAACATGTATTTCATAATGAAATTCTACAGCAATGTAGTATTCCCTATATTCATGTGTACCATGATTTTAATTGGAAACTTGAAAATGTGGTTTAAATTTTACTATTATTTTTAAAACACAGATCTTCATGGAGCCGAGGAGCAAAAAATCACAGGCGGCATACATGGTACTGCAAAAAAAATCGTGAATTAATTATGGCTGAGGAAGCTTGACGTTGATGGTGCTGAAGCATGCTATCAATATAGCTATGTGACTCAAGTTACTTTGCGACCGTTTAGTAAGTAACAAGTAGCAGTTCTACTTTGCGTTTACATTTATGTTTTGGTGGACTTGTAATGGATCTGATGAGGTTCGTTTATAGGTATGTTGAACATTGGGAAGAGTAAATATCGCATGATGCTGCCTTAGTACTGCCTCAGTGAGAGCATTATTCCAATTCCCACCAATGATATGCATGAAGATGACGAGGTGCCTCTGTTCATAGGGCATATGTAAATGTTCGTGACTTTTTGGTTTGCATTATCCATGGATTCTCGACATGTTATTTGTTCTTAGCTCTTCTTAGTAGTGCTACTAGTAGAACATGCCATTTTGGATGGTTGCGGACTTGGGGTAGCAATTTACTATCATCAGATGTTGCTTATTATGATGCAAATGAACATCTTGCAAACGCACTGAACTATTGAGTATCTATATATGCTATTGAAACCATCCTATTGTTCATTGTTGCTCCAAATTTTACTTCTATTTCATATATTTCCATCTATGTGTGTTTTTGTGTTTTAATCTTTAAAATGGTTATTCGGTATTTCTCCTTTCAAGGTTGCAGGTAGTTTGAACTTTGTTATTCAGAATGAAATTTGGTCCAAACACTCGGATAATGGATCCCTATGGTTAAATCAAAATGCGGGAGGAATCCCTTTTCTTAAAATTAAAAGAAAATCAATGTAGACTAGTAATTTTTGTATGTAACACAAAGTGATTAGCTCCTAGCGAATGAGTCACAAAGAAAAGAAGAATCAAACACAAAACTTCGAGAGAGACATGGCTTAAAAGCCAACCCAAGAAAATTAATGTCGCCAATGTTAGGATGAAATAGGTCAGACCTACTAGATACAGTTGTGCTTTTGTCGGTGTGTTTGTGGCTGGTGGATGGGGGCGGGGAGTTGTTCATTGCTCAGTGACCAACACCAGATTGGAAGAGGCAAGTGACTCAGGTGAGGATGGGCAAAGGTTTCACCTTCGGTTCGTGATTTTTTTTCAACTCCTACCGAGATAGTGAAAATTCGGCTATATCAATATTTTCAGAAATATCTTAGACGGCCATAATTTGAATTTTGGAACAAAATATGACAGGAAATTTTCCCTATATTTTTTGAAATCAAGCGGCACAAAAGTTAACATTCCAACGAAACCCTCATAAATTAGTTCACGGCTTATAGTCCACAACCATCACACAATAGTTCAAAGTTTAAACATCCCAGCACAACCAACATACTTTAAATTTTGTTTTCTCGGCCGACAAGGACATTTACCGGGCCCAGACAAGATGGCCGAAATTTGGCCAAAATTTAATTTTCTCAACCAACATTTACCTTGACCATGCTAGATGGGCTGACCATGGACTCTGGGTCTTGTGTTGTCAAAGTCGCTCATTCTTGTGTCTTAGGTCCGTTTCTGGCGTCAGACCCGGTGCTTGCTTGCAGCCTCTTCGCATGCAACTTTTTCAATAACTCATGACAAGCCTAGACATGTTTCGCTCACATGATGGAGCCGGATTGTGACGGCTTACCAAAGGTCCAGCCACGAGCTTTGCACCTCCGGTCCGCCGGCATTGTCAAGGGGTCAGCTTCAACCTCTAGTTCTTCAACTTCCGCCACTGGCCTTTCTCCAACACTTTCCCCGTCCAGCTCCTCATCAGTACTGCCATAGTCAACCAGAAGTGCACAACCATTTATACTCCCAAGACACAACAAGTTTGTAGTGCCAAGTAAATACTTACGGGCAAATAACTTTTTTGAAAGTTGAGATTAACGTGGATTCTGTTATCACGATAAAGCAATATAGTAAAATATCAACTCAAAGTACAGAAAGTAAGGAAAAAAATACTTCCACGAGCATGCTTTTCTTTTTGCAGCTCGGTTCAAATGTGTCAACAAGTTACTTGTATCTACGACTACAAACATTAACTGTTTTAAACACTATAGTACAAAGACATGAAATTATATAGTTCCAATATGCATGGTTTAATCTTCACCCCATTTATATATCTTACCATTCTGCTTTTAGGACCATTTTCACCATATGTAGAACAAAGGATGTGTTCACCACCAATTTCCTTGTCTATATCCCCATAGTAACGGGAATAGGTAAAGCACATCTATGCGACTATATATGAAGAAAATCATATGATGTTGCTATTAAAATACATACTAGACTATGAAGTTTAAATTTATTTCTTTCTCTTAAAATGGTATTCAAAATACAAAAATGGTCAGAATAAAATTATACTACTACTTGGACTTTCCTAATTTAAAATCGTATACTGAAATTTTGAAAATTAATCATAAAATCTTCCCCGAAGTGAGATAAAAAATCCAACCATTCAGCGCTCGATAGATACAAATATTGACCCATTTATACTTTGTCCTACCCATATACACTAGCAAAACCTAAACTTCAACTATGCAAGGGAGTCACCAATCGTTTAGGTAAAATAAATACTCCAAGTATGTAATTAAGTACTTAAAATTATTTCTTCCTTTTTGTGAATATACTTATGTACTTTTCATCCTTTTATCTAAATCATTTCTCTCTTAATCTTTCACATGTGCTTTATTCCATATTTTTTTTTCCTTTCAGAAGACCTTCAACAGGTTAAGCTGACCCCTCATGTGAGGCCCATAAGGTTAACGATATGGGGATGACATATTGTAAACTATTAAAAATAAATATTGAAATTCTTTTAAATTCTAAATAAATCACACCGCTTTAATTTTCACTAATTTTATTTTTAAATAACGGCCAAGCATTTTGGGAGGTTCACAAATTCATACTTTGTTAGATTGTCGGGTTAACAACATATGTATGCATATATGTTTTGATAACCGATTTTGTTAGTTCAGAAGACGAGCTCTTGAAAGTACATTCATGTGACGTACATATTTTTGAACAGTGAAATGTATTTTTCTTTCTCGTAGTGGCATAGTTAGTTTTGTGCACATAGTGCATTATACACTGCATAAAATACAAATCAACAAGTAAAAATGTAAAATACATTTTTAGGGGTAAATGAAGAATACATTTTTTTAAATGTATTTTCGATTGTAAAGTACATTAAAATCTAGGCCCAGAAGAAGGTTTGTTTTGTCTGAAAACAAAATGACTTTAAATAAGCGTTTATGGGAAGAAGGTTGTTTCTTATTCTATGGCTGACATGAGGGGTCGGACTTGTTTACTACTCTGCTGTGGAATACTCCCTCCGTCCGGGTTTATTGGGCCCTTCGACAAGAACTCAAGGACCAAGGCAATGTATTAACTCTAACAGCCTCTGATTTCGGAGCATGCAAGTAGCCAACCCCCATTAGCTCGCATTTATTCCACCCAGCTGGTTTAACGCTTCGTCTCTGCATGCAACCAATCAAGGGCACGTCTAGCACTTGCCCGCTGCAAAGGCATGCAGCTGGTTGCATGCTTCGATTTAATTGCACTTAATCACGCCTACCTCCAGCCAATGACTGTACAGCATGCGGTGAGTAATCGAGGCAAAGTAAACTCGTAATTGCAGCGGCCTTATAAAAGCAGTCTCTGCGTTCTTTGCTCTCGGGCCTAATAAACCCGGACGGAGGGAGTACACAGTTAATTTTCTGGACAATACTGGAAGGCTGGGAGCAAGAGAGAAACCCATACCCAGGTGAGTGCACCGGATGAGCAATTGGTCCATCAGAATCGGTTAAATAAAAAATATTGCAGCGCTAGACCCAACCGGTCATATGGGTAGTAGTTCTTCGTATACCATAGCTAGTCTAGTATAGGACTAGAAGTATAGATACCTGGTCCTCTGGGTCCTTCACCATATCATCGTCCAAAGCTACATTGTTCACGTACACGGACGCCTAACCAAAGATACGGCGAATCAAATTTAAATTCTGGCCAGCCAAATCAACAGATCAATCCAGAAACATGGCCGGATCTTGGAATTTATGCACCAGCGCAAAAATACAGAATATACATGTATTGTACCTTGATATTGTTGAACTAGCCAGCTGAAGAAAGTGAAGATTGGACGGCATAGTATTCCTCCTCTGCCAGATCAAACTCCTCTTCGAAGCCGACGGCTTCCGCCAGCATCAACAGCGACGCTGCTGCTTCCTCTTCGGCGCTCTGCGTATGACCTGCTGGAATTTTTACTTTGGCCGGGAAGGAGGACGGCAGTGGATCGGGGTTGCTCGGGTTCATCTCTGATGTGGTGTAGTGTGTCGAGAGGAGAGAGACGGCAGGAGAAAAATGTGTGAGAGGGATTATCGGAATATGGATGAAACGATGGTGCAGTATATATTCCATGATGTATACAGAACTAGATCTGTAAATCAGGCTGTCATTATTATGGAAGATTGACAGCGTTTCACTAAATTTATTGTGTTATTTTAAATTTCCTTCGAGGATATTGAAAACATATCTAATAATGAATTGAGAGGATCTAAATTACAACTAAAGTATAAGACTACGCCTTTTTTGGTTGTGCAAATAAAGGAAAGAAATATAGGCCCAGTTGGTGTCGCCTAGCTAATTGCGTATGTATCCACTCTCTTAGCTGGAACAATCTTGTCTATGTTCACACTCAAGTCTCTCCACCAATGGTTTGTTTTGAGATAAATCATTGCCATTTATAACCGAGCCTTATATTTAAAACCTTTACTTTTTTGCAGAATTTGTATTTCTAGCTTTCCCGTGTTGTCAGGAACAATGGGCCGTCTATTTCTCGGGAGTTTTGCCCATTCTCCGATGCCCCGTAAATAATGGAGCCTTTTAAAAAGAAGCCTACCTACACAAGAATGTATGCCTAAGTTTTCTAAAAAATAGGATTAATGGGGAACCTAAATTCCATTTGGAAAATAAATTATGAATTATATATTTCAAATGAGTTAGTACTGGTTGCAAATTTATTGGAGCAACTATAACATGTCGTATTGAGATGCATTTGAGCAATAGGTTTATAAAGGAGAAAAACAAAAGTAAGCTAGGTCGTGTGGGTACTCAAATATATTAGGTTGAGCAGGACCATGCAGTTGTGGTGTTTCTATGTACCGCCAATTAATGTCAAGCATGCGGTCGTTGAGTGATTTGTTTTAAAAAACAATAAGGCACCATCTACCTGATCACCATCGTACCTTCTGAATGGTACTAATCAAATATGTACCACATTGACATAATATACGAAGTGTGTGAACAACACATACAATGCTAATTATGATCAACCAAATAAAGGAAGTGTGTGTTACATTCTTCAGAAAGCTCATCCCACTAACTTTCCTCTTTAGTTCTTTTCCTCCACTATTTCTTTGGTCATATTCCTATTTTGAAAAGAAACAAAAAACACCTGTCCCATCTTATGTACCTCAAATTGTATGAACTTCCGAAATTTCATGCATGGTCAATTTTTCAATCAACACATGCATCTTATATTTAGTGAAAGATAGTTAACATTGCTTATTACGGTAACTTCACTTCAGGAAGAGATCCACTGATTTCAGCTGTGCCCCTCTCGCGATAAAATCAATAGTGTTAAGTAACAAAGGGTGTTGGGAGATTGGGAGACCGTCCGAAAATGGAGGTGATAGTAGGACGAGCAACCATAAGAGGATTAAGGCCTTGGAGAAACACGTCATGCATTTCTAGCACATGTACTATTCATGATAAAACTTTATCATTTGTTTAGTGGAGTTCACATAAACATGTATTTCCTCAAGAAATTCTACAGCAATGTAGTATAGCCTATATTCATGTCTGCCATGATTTTTGAAACTTAAAAATGTGCTTTAAATTTTACTATTATCTCTAAAAAAATAGATCTCCATGGAGCCGAGGAGCAAAAAATCAGACTCGACATACAAGGTACTGCAAAAAAAATCGTGAATTAATTATGGCTGGGGAAGCTTTATGTTGATGGTGCTGAAGGATGCTGTCGATGTAGCTAGGCGACTAAAGTTACTTTGCGGCCTTGTTCTTCAGTAAGTAACAGGTAGCAGTGCTGCTTTGTGTTTACATTTAAGCTTTCGGTGGACATGTAATGGAGGTGCTGAGCTTCGTATTTAGGTATGGTGAACATTGGGAAGAGTAAATATCGCATGATGCTCCCTTAGTACTGCCTCAGTGAGAGCATTATTCCAATTCCCTCCAATGATATGCAAGAAGATGACGAGGTGCCTTTGTTCATAGGGCATATCTAAATGTTCGTGACTTTCTGGTTTGCTTTATTCATGGATTTTGGACATGTCATTTGTTCTTAGCTCTTCTTACTAGTGCTACCAGTAGAGCATGCCATTTTGAATGGTTGTGGACTTGCGGTAGCAATTTGCTGTCATGAACATATTGCCAATGCACTGAACTATGGAGTATCTATATCTGCTATTGAAATCTTTTTACTGTTCATTGCTGCTCCAAATTCTACTTCTATTTCATATATTTCCGTCTATGTTTTTTATTGTGTTTTAGTCTTTAAAATTGTTATTACGTATTTGTCCTTTCTAGGTTGTAGGTAGTTTGATCTTTGTTATTGAGAATGAAATTTTGTCCAAATACTCGGGTACTACTAAGTTTAATTTTTACTTTTGGCCTTGTAATTGATCCCTCTGGTTAAATCAAAATGCGGGAGGAATCCCTTTTCTTAAAATTAAAACAAATCAATGTAGACCAATAATTGTTTGGTAACACAAAGTAATTAGCTCCTAGCTTGTGAGTCACAAACAAAAGAAGCATCAAACAAAGAACTTCAAGAGAGCCATGGCTTAAAATCCAACGCAAGAAAATTAATGTCGCCGATGTTAGGATGAAATAGTCCACACCTACTAGATACAATAGTGCTTTTGTCGGTCAGTGGATGGGGGCGGGGAGTTGTTTATTGCTCAGTGACCAACACCATCTTGCAAGAGGCAAGTGACTCAGGTGAGGATAGGCAAAGGTTTCACCTTCGGTTTGTTATTTTTTTTTCAGCTCTTACCGAGATGGTGAAAATTCGGCTATATCAGTACTTTCAGAAAATATCTTACACAGCATTGTGAAACCAAAACTTGAATTCTGGAACAAAATATGACACAAAATTTGCCCAATATTTTTTGAAACCAAGCAGAACAAAAGTAAACATTCCAACGAAACCCTCAAGGATTAGTTCAAGACTAAAAATCCCCAACCATCGCACATTAGTTCAAAGTTTAAACAGCCTAGCACAACCAGCAAACTTTAAATTCCGTTTTCTCAGCCGACAAGGACATTTACCGGGCTCAGACAAGATGGCCGAAATTTGGCCAAAATTTAATTTTCTCAACCGACATTTACCAGGACCATGCAAGATGGGCTGACCACGGACTCTGGGTCTCGGGCCGTCGAAGTTGCTCATTCTTGTGTCTTAGGTCCGTCTATGGCGTCAGACCGGGTGCTTGCTTGCAGCCTCTTCGCCTGCAAATTTTTGAATAACTCATGGCAAGCCTTGACATGTTTCGAGCACATGGTGGAGCCGGATTGTGCCGGCTTGCCACAAGTCCAGCCACGAGCATTGCACCGCCGCTTTGCCGGCATTGTCAAGGGGTTAGCATCATCCTCTGGTTATTCAACTTCTGCCCCTGGCCATTCTCCAACACTTTCCCCGTCTAGCTCCTCATCAGTACTGCCATAATCAACCAGAAGTGCACAACCATTTATACTCCCAAAACACAACAAGTTTGTAGTGCCAAGTAAATACATAGAAAATGAAAAAAAAAATCAAAGTAGAGATTAACGTGGATTCACTGGTGGAAAAAGGGCCTTTGGTCGCGGTTCGCAACTGCCATTAGTCGCGGTTGCGCAACCGCGACCGAACGGGCGCGACTAAAGGCCCCACCCTTTAGTCGCGGTTGCTTAAGAACCGCGACTAAAGGCCCGTCCACGTGGGCGCCAGGCGGCCGTCGGGGCGGAGGACCTTTAGTCGCGGTTCTTCTGGCCAACCGCGACTAAAGGCCGCCGCAGGTTTAGGGTTTTAGCCCCCCCTAAACCTGTTTTCTGTTTAATTTGTATTGTTTTATTTCTTTTGTGCTTTATTTTAATTTTGAAGGAGTTTCACATATTCTACGGTACTACATACATGCATATGAATGTACAATTTCAAACAAATTTGAAATTAGAACCAAAAAGAATTCAAGAGGAATATACAATATATATTCAATATCATCGGATGACCATATACAATTTTGAACAAGTTTCCATACATAATTTAATGCATATAAAGTTCTACGTCCTCGTAATGGTGTTCTCCATTAGGATGGAGGACAACCCTCCTGAACCATCCAGCTAGTTCCTCTTGAAGTGGTCGGAAGCGAGCTTCTGGACTAAGCATCATCCGGAGGTTATTCCTCTGAGCATTGGTATCACTCGGAACCCGCTCAGAGGTGTATCTCCGGATCATCTCACAGACATAGTATGCACGTAGATTGGTCCCCGCTGGCTGAATATCCTCACCATTCTTAGTCTTTGCCCTTTTGAATTCTAGCTCTTTTTTCAATTCACCGACCTTTGTATCTACGAACCGTCTCCAAACCCTACGAGGCAAAGAAAATTAAATGAACAAGAGAGTTATTAGTTACTTGATATTAGGAAATGAACGAAATAGGCCGATCAATATAGAGCGCAAATGAATGAAAATAATTACTTCTGCAGCATTCTTCTCATGTCGACCCAAAGCTTTGGATCCTTATTCAGAGAGTCGTGGACGAGACATTCTGAGGTGTCAACTTTAATTACTAGCAGAATCCAGTGGAACCTGCGGACACGATACATGCACAGTACGTCATGCATAACTCATCGATTAGCCGGCCACATACCATGCATGGAGTAAACAAAAGAGAATGTGCTCAAGACAGAAACACTCACCCAAAATGGTAAGAAAATAGAATATCACTTTTGAGTTCCTGCTTTGTAAGAAACTGCCACAGGTCTGCCTCCATGTCGGCGGGGTGATGCTCCAACACATATCCATTAATGATGTGTGGGTCAATGAACCCAACATCATGGATGTTCCTTACTCTGCATTCCTTAATCTTCATTCTGCATGTATAATAGCGGACACAACAATATAGTTAGGACATATATATAGTGCAGGCAATATGAACGAGATGGGGTAGAAATAAATCACTTACAGAACGTAGCAACTGATGATAGATTTGTCAAGCTCGCGCAGATTGAAAAACTGGAACAATTCACTCAGATGAATTTGTACATAGTAATGTTTGAAGTGATGCTCATATCTAACTTCCGCATAAATATATTCTTTGGCGTTTTTATTTTTTATGTAACCCTTGTACCATTTCAGCAGCCTTTCATTTGTGGAGGTAGATCCTCTTCCTGCGCAGGCTCGACGAGAGGCCCATTCTTCACATATGTAATTACTACCTCCTTCACTGGCGCCTCATCAAGGCCTAACAGTTCACGAAGAGTAATACCTAAGTTGGCCGCTTGTTCTCTGGCACTCGTTACAGTCAATCCATGTGCTGCCGCAGCTGCTATGATATCGGGGTCATCCGGACCGGCGGCTTTCACTATAAGCGGGGCAATCGATTGTTTACTTTGTTCCCCGAGCTGGGCAACTCGTTTCCCGCTTTTTTTACTTTCTAATTCCGTTTTCTCGGCCTCCTCCAAGGCTTTGTTCTCCTGGTTCTCCGCCCGCTCTTTCTTCTCCTTCAACATGAGTGCCTGCCTACGAAGTTCACGTGCATAGTCGTCAGGCAGATTCTTCGCGGCTTGGGACGGTGTGCTCAAAAATGACTTAGCCCACTTCTTTTGCTCATCAGAAAATACTGGCTTGGGCTCGGGCTCTCTTTCCTTCTTGCAGTCCGCCTTCCATTTCTCATGATCAGCAGCCGCGGCCGCGGCAGTTTCCTCGGCACTACGTTCCCAAGGCCTTGTGGGGAGAGGCTTCAATGATGGCTCCGGTACCTTTGTGGTCTTAGGTACATAAGGGTCCGGGTTAATAATCCAGGACTGCTTCTACTTCTTTGCCGGAGGTGGATTAGGGGGCGGCGTCTGATCACCCGCCGGACGAGGACTGGGGGGCGGCGTCTGATCACCCGCCGGACGTTGTGGACTGGGGGGCGTCGGCTGACGTGACGGAGGTGTAGGTGAACCGCCACCACCGTAGGGGGGTGGACTTGTTGTCCTTGGCGCCTCGCCTGGAAACTTGATAAACTTCTTTTGCCATAGAATGAAATGGCGCTTGACATCTCCAAGTCTTTTCTCCCCTTCAGGTGTAGCAATGTCAATCTCCAGGTCCTCAAACCCTTGGACTATGTCCTCCACCGTGACACGAGCATAGCCATCTTGAATGGGGTTGTTGTGGTGGAGTGCTCCAGGTAAACATGGTAAAGCACTGCCGATGGCTACCTTCGTGGACATGTTCCCGATAGGATAATACAGATGACATTCTTTCATCTCCTTTATATCGTCCACGGGGTAGCGAGGAGGCTCCGGTGCAGTAATTTCGACCACCAGAGGCTCCGGTGCAGTAATTTCGACCACCAGAGGCTCCGGTGCAGTAATTTCGATCGTCGGTGCATCTGCACCAGCCGGTGGGGCCTCCGTGGAAGCCACACTGCTTCTCCGCTGCTGGCTTCTGAGATCCGCTGGATGATCTTCATGCTGCGCCCGAGCTGCATCTCGTTCGGCTACTAGTACACTCACGGTTTTCTTCATCACATCCATTTCCGATGCCAACCGCGCCACAACATCTGCTTCCCGATCCATCTTTCTCTTCCGGCTTCTGTAACCGTACGGGTCATCGTTCTGGGGGAACCCTATTTTCCACGGAATGTGCCCCATGCCTCGTACACGTCCTCCGTGTTCAGGATTCCCGAGGGCTTTTGTCAGCGCGTCGTTCTCTCTGTTGAACTTGATCTTCCCCTCTTGAGCATCCCTCATTGCGTCAATAAGGGCTTGGGTGGGTTTAATTATTTTTCCCCGGTAAACACAGTCCCCTGTCTCCGGGTTCAGCGTTCCCCCATGCCCGTACCACTAGCTTTTGGCCCTTGGGTCCCATCCCTCCGTACCTGGACGGATTCCTCGCGCCCTCGGCTCGTTCTCCATCTTCTCCCACGTAGGCTCCCAAAGGCGATACCCTCCTGGCCCCATAATATGATTGTACTCCTTCTTAGCCGCATTTTCCTTATTTTTTTCGATATTTGAATTTACTGCTCCGATTTCTTTTGCTTCACAAATTCTGGCCAATCATGTTTCAGTTTCTCATATTGTCCTTTGAAATCCGGAGTCTTGTTCTGCTTGACAAAGTCATGGGCTAGATTTTGCTTGAATTTCCGGAATGCGTCGGCCATCTTATGAAGAGCGAACTGTTTGACTACCCTCCTCCTCTCCTTGTTTTGCTCAATCTTGTTACCCTCCTCATCGAATTTGTTGTATTCCGGAGGTAGAACGAAATGTTCCATAAGCTTTTTGAAGCAATCTTTTTTGTTCTCTTATCGACAAAAGTGAAACCAGCAATTCGTGCCTTCTTTGGCTTATTCCACTCCTGGACGGTGATCGAGACGTTGTCTCTAACAATGGCTCCGCATTGGTTGACAAACTTGGTGGCGTTCTTGCGGGGCTCCAGCGGCCTGCCGGTTGCACTGTCGACAACCTCAATGGTGCATGTTTCTCCTTGTTTCATCGTCTTGGTTGCGCCACGCTTTGGCGACGTACTCGATTGTTTCGACGATCCGGCAGAGGGCTAAAATAAGAAAGAGAGTCGCGCGTGTTAGTCCACACATATTTATTCAAATCAGTTAGTTTGTATCACCAGAGGCTCAATGTATATATATATACCTCGGCGCCGGAGGTGGTTGCTACTTCCATTTGAAGATCGTCGTTTATCGACGTTTATTCGGCATCATCTTGCTGACGGCGCCCTTCATCTTCACCGTCAAGGTTCAGATAAGAAGAGATATCATCTTCTTCTTGTCCGGTCGGCACATATAGAATATCGCCGTTTATGATGCCGAACATATGTGCTTCACCGTCCGGATCATAGTTGTCCATAATCGGGTCAGCTCTATCGTCCGCCATTATGTCAGTCCTGAAAACATGTAGTAAAAACAAATTAATTAAGTGAAGAAGGTGGGCGGTGGCGGTGGCGGTGGCGAAAGGGCGGTGGCAAAAGGAGGGGGCGAGGAAGGGGTGGGAGAGGGTGTCGCGGTAGAGCGCGAGACGGGGCGGCAGACGACGGCGTCACGGAGAGGGAGGCGAGGACAACACACATTTATAACCCTCGCCGTCCCCTCTCGATTCCTTAAAAAAACACCGCGCGCATCGCCGCCCCCCTCGCCGCCCCCTCTCCGTATATACATTTTTTTGTTAATTATCAAATTTTACGGTTTTTTTTTGTTAATTATCAGGTTTTAAGTTATTTTACCGTTTTTGTTAAACTAATTAACTAGTTAAAATTAAAAAGAACAAAAAAAATTCTCTCTCTCTCTCCACGATCTCGATCGCTCTCTATAGAGCAGCGTTGAGGGCGGCGAGGCCGGCCCGAGGTGGATTGGGGGGCGGCGTTGAGGGCGGCGAGGCCGGCCGGCGGCGTTGAGGGCAGCGAGGCCGGCCGGCGGTGTTGAGGGCGGGCGAGAGGCGGCGCGGTGGGCGAGGGAGGCCGGCGGGCGGCGTACGAGGGCGAGAGGGGGCGGCGGGCGCCGTACGTGAGCGAGAGGGGGCGGCGGGCGACGGCGGGCGGCGTCGAGGGCGAGGGCGATGGCGGGCGGCGTCGAGGGCGAGGGCGACGGCGGGCGGCGTCGAGGGCGAGGGCGACGGCGGCGGTGTTGATTCGGAGAAGACGAGAAGGGGTTCGGGCCCTTGTATTTATAGCCCCCCCCCTTTAGTCGCGGTTGGGGAGGCGACCCGCGACTAAAGGGTACCTTTAGTCGCGGTGGGGAGGCGACCCGCGACTAAAGGGTAACCTTTAGTCGCGGTTGGGGAGGCGACCCGCGACTAAAGGGCTTTTTTGGCGGGTTTTTGTTCCCGCGCGCAACGACCTTTAGTCGCGGTTGGGCAGGCCAACCGCGACGAAAGGTATTCTTAAAATACTTTTTCTTTTTCAAAATGTTAAAAATACAAATAATATATCGAAAAATTCAGAAAAATAAAACTAATTCAATTCAATATGTTAAAAACACAAATATTATATTAAAAAATTCAGAAAAATAAAACTAATTCAATTCAAAATTCTAAAAATACAAATAATATATCAAAAAATTAAGAAAAATAAAACTAATTCAATTCAAAATGTTAAAAATACAAATAATATATCAAAAAATTCAGAAAAATAAAACTAATTCAATTCAATATGTTAAAAACACAAATAATATATCAAAAAATTCAGAAAAATAAAACTAATTCAATTCAATATGTTAAAAACACAAATATTATATCAAAAAATTCAGAAAAATAAAACTAATTCAATTCAAAATTCTAAAAATACAAATAATATATCAAAAAATTAAGAAAAATAAAACTAATTCAATTCAAAATGTTAAAAATACAAATAATATATCAAAAAATTCAGAAAAATTCAGAAAAATAAAACTAATTCAATTCAATATGTTAAAAACACAAATAATATATCAAAAAAAATCAGAAAAATAAAACTAATTCAATTCAATATGTTAAAAACACAAATATTATATCAAAAAATTCAGAAAAATAAAACTAATTCAATTCAAAATTCTAAAAATGCAAATAATATATCAAAAAATTAAGAAAAATAAAACTAATTCAATTCAAAATGTTAAAAATACAAATAATATATCAAAAAATTCAGAAAAATAAAACTAATTCAATTCAAAATTTTATACGCCTAGGCAGGAGTATGACTAAATCACTCCAAATTTCATGTATCATCAGTGGTATCTCGAATCATTCGAAAATGGACACCAAACACATCACGGGTAATATAATTCACATGATCCATTCAACAAAGTTTGGTACAATAAATTATTACACATCATTTCTTCCATTGTGTCCCTGCTTGCTTACGATTGTGCCGTATCCATGGAGCATCCTCATCATTTAACTTAATGCTTGGGTCGGTGTTCACTTTGAAGGGCGGAATTTCAGCAAACATATTATAATCTTCTGACATGTCTGTCTTGTCCTCCACTCCCACGATGTTTCTTTTCCCTGAAGAACAATGTGGCGCTTTGGATCATCGCATGATGTACTGATCGTTTTCTTATCTTTCGCTAGGACGAATGGTTCGTCAAGGTAACCAAGATTGTTGAAATCCACCATTGTCATTCCGTATTGCTGGTCCACCTTTACCCCACCTCCTGTTAGCTTGAACCATTTGCACCGGAACAAAGGGACCTTAAAGGAGGGTCCATAGTCAAGTTCCCATATCTCCTCTATGTAACCATAATATGTGACCTTTTGCCCATTCTCGGTTGCTGCATCAAAGCGGACACCACTGTTTTGGTTGGTGCTCTTTTTATCTTGGGCGATCGTGTAAAATGTATTCCCATTTATCTCGTACCCTTGGAAAGTCGTTATAGTCGAAGATGGTGTCTTGGCCAACATGTACAGCTGATCTACAACATCATTGTCATTCATTAAATGTTTTCTCAACCAACTGCCGAAAGTCTCCATGTGGGCCTTCCTAATCTAGGATTCAGGCTTCCCCGGGTTGTCCGAGCGTAAAATATTCTTGTGTTTCTCAAAGTACGGAGCCACCAAGCTGGAATTGGTCAGTACAGTGTGGTGTGCTTCAGTCAGAGAATGGCCGTCCATACATGTCGTTGATTTCCTTCCGATCGTGCCTTTTCCACTTAGTCTCCCCTCGTGCCGCGATCGAGGAAGACCAATCGGCTTAAGGTCAGGAACAAAGTCAACACAAAACTCAATTACCTCCTCATTTCCATAGCCCTTGGCGATGCTTCCTTCTGGCCTAGCACGGTTATGAACATATTTCTTTAATACTCCCATGAACCTCTCGAAGGGGAACATATTGTGTAGAAATACAGGACCGAGAATGAAAATCTCTTCGACTAGGTGAACCAAGAGGTGCGTCATAATATTGAAGAAGGATGGCGGGAACACCAACTCGAAACTGACAAGACATTGGATCACATCGTTCTGTAACCATGGTAGATCTTCTCGATTGATTACCTTCTGAGAGATTGCATTGAGGAATGCACATAGCTTCACAATGGCTACTCGAACATTTGCCGGCAGGAGCCCCCTCAAAGCAATCGGAAGCAATTGCGTCATAATCACGTGGCAGTCGTGAGACTTCAGGTTTTGGAACTTTTTCTCCGCCATGTTTATTATTCCCTTTATATTGGACGAGAATCCAGACGGGACCTTCATACTGCTCAGACATTCAAAAAAGATGACCTTCTCTTCTTTGGTCAGAGCGTAGCTGGCACGACCTTGAAACCATTCCGGATGCCGGTCATCAGGGTCTTTCAAACGTTGCTGGTCCTGCCGTGCTTCCTTTGTATCATTTGACTTCCCATACACGCCCAAGAAGCTTAGGAGGTTCACGCAAATATTCTTCGTAACGTGCATGACGTCGATTGCAGAGCGGACTTCTAGGACTTTCCAATATTCTAGCTCCCAGAATATAGATTTCTTCTTCCACATGGCTGCGTGCCCGTCAGCTCCCTTCGGAACTGATTGTCCGCCAGGACCCTTTCCAAAGATGACTTTCAAATCCTTGAGCATATCAAATACCTCAGCACCAGTGCGTTCCGCAGGCTTCGGCCGGTGATCTGCCTTGCCGTTGTAATGCTTGCCTTTCTTTCTTACTGGATGAATTTTCGGAAGAAATCGATGATGCCCAAGGTACACGTTCTTCTTACAATTTGGCAAATGTACACTTTCAGTCTCATGTAAGCAGTGCGTGCATGCATTGTATCCCTTATTTGACAGTCCCGAAAGGTTACTAAGAGCAGGCCAATCGTTGATGGTTACGAAAAGCAACGCTCGTAGGTTAAATTCCTCTTTTTTGTGCTAGTCCCACACACAGACACCAGGTCTGCCCCACAGCTATAAAAGTTCATCAACTAATGGCCTTAGGTACACATCGATGTCGTTGCCGGGTTGCTTCGGACCTTGGATGAGCACTGGCATCATAATGAACTTCCGCTTCATGCACAACCAAGGAGGAAGGTTGTAGATGCATAGAGTCACGGGCCAGGTGCTATGGCTGGAGCTCTGCTCGCCAAAAGGATTCATGCCATCTGTACTTAGACCAAATCTTATGTTCCTTGCGTCAGCTGCAAAATCTTTGAACTCTCTGTCGATCTTTCTCCATTGTGTTCCATCTGCGGTGTGTCTCAACTCCCCGTCCGACTTACGGTCCTCTTTGTGCCATCGCAACAACTTGGCATGCTCTTTGTTCCTGAACAGGCGTTTCAACCGTGGTATTATAGGAGCATACCACATCACCTTGGCGGGAACCCTCTTCCTGGGTTTCCCGCCCTCAACATCGTCACCAGGGTCATCGCCTCTGATCTTATAACGCAATGCAGTGCATACCGGGCATTCATTCAAATTCTCGTATTCACCGCGGTAGAGGATGCAGTCGTTGATGCATGCATGTATCTTCAGAACCTCTAAACCTAGAGGGCAGACAACCTTCTTTGCTTCGTACGTACTGGCGGGCAACTCGTTATTCTTTGGAAACATATTCTTCAACATTTTCAGCAAGTTTTCAAATGCCGAGTCAGCTACACCTGCCTGTGCCTTCCATTTCAGCAAATCCAGTGTGCAGCCCAGCTTTTTTTTTTTTTTTTCGCATCCAGGGTACAACGACTTTCTGTGATCCTCTAACATGCGATCCAAATTCTCCCTCTCCTTTTCAGTTTCGCAGCGTCTCCGTGCATCAGCAATGGTCCGACCAAGATCATCAATGGTCTCATCACGTGCCTCTTCTTCACCTTCACCTTCCCCTTCACCTTCCCCTTCACCTTCCCCTTCACCTTCAGCATCCTCCATGAAAGTATCACCGAAATGAGCAAGATAGCTTTCATCGATGAAATCATCCCCTTCTTCATCTGCTTCCATTATAACCCCTCTTTCTCCATGCTTGGTCCAACAATTATAGCTTGGCATGAAACCGTGCCGAAGCAGGTGCAGGTGAACTTCTCTTGAGGAAGAGTAACCCTTCTGATTCTTACAGTCAACACATGGACAGATAACAAAACCCTTCTGCTTGTTCGCATTAGCCACTACGAGGAAATCTTTCAAACCCGTAGTGAACTCGCGGGAGAGTCTGTTACCGTACATCCATTGCCGATTCATCTGCATTATTATAATATAAAATATATAATTAACCATCATGCATTTGTTAAAGTAACTAGCTATAAACAATAGAAATTAAACAATGAACAACACACATGCATATTTTATCAATGACACACATGCATGAAAGGTTCAAGTTGCTAACCGCGATCGAGGAGGAACCTCAAGTGTGGCTCCAACACTTCATATCATGTTTGTTTCACGCTGTTGGGCATTTCATCAAACACCTTGTGTGCATAAGAGGAACCAAAAGCAAACCTACACCCCCTTGTGAAGAGAAGTGGCACCAAATGGCTAAGTGAGTGCGCTGAACTGGTATATATAGGGGAGGAGTTTTAGTCGCGGTTGGCCAGGCCAACCGCGACTAAAGGCCTTTGGGCACCTTTAGTCGCGGTTGGCCTGGCCAACCGCGACTAAAGCCCCTCACGTGCACCAGCTGGCCACCGAGCGCCCTGGCCCAAGCCTTTGGTCGCGGTTCGTCTGCCGAACTGCGACTAAAGACTTCATTAGTCGCGGTTCCTACAGTTTCGCGACTAATGGGGCTGGACGGAAGCCTCTTTTTCTACCAATGATTCTATTATCATGATAAAGCAATACCATAAACTATCAAATCAAAGTACAAACAGTAAGGAAAAAAACACGTCCACCAGCATGCTAACTCAATAGAAATACCTAACGCATGTGGTATCCATGGGCTCAGTTAAAATGTGTCCACAAGTATCTCTGGGTACAAACATTAACTGTGTTAAACAATATGCTACATAGACATAAAATTATATATTTCCAATACGAATTTTTTAATCTCGACCCCATCTATATAGCTATCCATTAGTCTTTCAGGACCATTTTCACCATATGTAGAGAAAAGGATGTGTTCGCCACCAAGTTTCCGTTCTACCTCCTGATACGATTGGGGAAAAGGCAGAGCACATCTGTGTGACTATATATATGAAGAAAAACATATATGTTCCTAGCAACATACATATTAGACTATGAAGTTTGAATTTATTTATTTCTCATAAAATGGGTATTCAAAATGCAATATTTGTCAAAATAAAATTATACTACAACCTGGACTTCAAAATTTAAAATTATATACTGACATTTGTATAGTAATCATACAATCTTGCCCAAAGAGAGAAAAAAAATCCAACCATGCCACACTAGATGGATACAAATGTTGACCCATTTATACTTTGTCCTATCCATATACAGTAGGAAAATAAAAACTTCAAATATGCAAGGGATTCACCAATCGTCTAGGTAAACAAGGAAAATAAAGAATTTAAGTATGTAATTGAGGACTCAAATTTATTTCTTCCATTTTCCGTATATATTTATGTCTTTCTCATCCTTTTATGTAAATCATTTCTCTCTTTATCATCCGCATGTGCTTTATTCCGTGTTTTACCCTTTCAAAAAACCTCCAAAAATTTAAGTTGACCCCTCAAGTGAGACCGATACGGTTAACGCTAAGGGGATGACACACTGTATACTACTAAAAATTAATATAAAAGTTCTCTTAAGTACAAAAAAGATCACGTCGCTTTAATTTTCACTAATTTTTTTTGTAAATAATGGCCAAGTATTTTGGAAGGTTCACACATTTACACATTGTTAGATTGTTGGATTAACAACATATGTATGCATATATGTTTTGCTAACGGATTTTGTAAGTTCAGAAGATGAGCTCATGAAAGTACATTCATGTGATGTACATATTTTCAAATTATGAAATGTACATATTTTCTTCTGGTAGTGGCATAGTTAGTTTTGTGCATATATTGCATTATACACCGTGGAAAATAAAAATGAAAAAGTATAAACGTAAAATACATTGAAATCTAAGCCCAGTAGAAGGATTGTTTTGTGGTTAACGAAAATGACTGTAAATAAGCGTTTATTAGAAGGAAAAAAGTTGTTTCCTTTTCAATGGCTGGAGAGGGAGACACGTAGCGTCGGACTTATTTTCTACACCGCCGTGGAATATACAAAGAATTTTCTGGATAAACCCACGTAAGTACACTGGATGAAGTATAGGATTAGAAGTGTTGATACCTGTCCTCTGGGTCCTTTGTTGGAACCGTGGCCTCTCCCCCGAACCCTAGCTAGCGCTAGCTCTACCTTGCTCTCTCTCTCTCGCTACGACGAACGACAGAAGGAGGAAGAAGAAGGTGATCAGAGGAGACAGTGGACACTAGGATTTTGCTGGCGCACGTACACCTTTTCCTTTCCTCGAGCACGAACTCGACCGTGTTAACAAGATACAGGGAGGATCCAGGGCTTTATACCCGCGAGCACCAGCCTGCCAGGCCACGCCTCGCACCTACTCGCACACCCACTCCCCCATGTCCCGCGCGCTCTGGCCGCGCCCGCGCATCGCGCCCGAACACGATCGCCACGGCCACCCCGCGCGCCCGACGCGGTCTCCTCCCGCGCTACTCGCCTACACGCAACGGCCCTAACGTTGCACGCAACGGACACACACACACACCTGGTCACGCACGCACGCGACCCAGGCCGTCCTTGGCTCGAGCCCGACGCGGCCACTGCCGCACGCACGCGCACGCCACGGTCCGGGCTCGCCACGGCTTATTGCCCAACATTCTCCCACTAAGCCGTGGCTTAGAGGAGACCGTTGTCCTCGACGTCGACGTCCTCCATGAGCGCCTGCTCCGCTGCCGGCGCCCTCTGCAGCTCCGGGCAGGCGCGCTTGAAGTGGCCGCACTCGCTGCACTTGTAGCAGTGGCCCTTCTTGTTGTCGCCGTCCCGCGTCGCCACGCTGCGTGCGTCGTCGTCGTCGTCGCGAGCCTTGCCCTGACGCCGCTCCCGCGCCCGCCACTGCGCTACAGTGTACAGGAGCTGGCCATCCTGGCGCTCGCCGCTGCTCTGCCCGCGGCGCCGCACACACTCGTCAAAAGCGCGCAGCCGCCCGAGTGCCTCGTCGTACGTGAGCTCCTCCAGCACACAAAATTGCTCGATGCCGGCGACGATGGGGAAGAGACGGTCCGGGACAGTGTCCAGGAGCTTCTTCACTAGCTTCGTGTCCCCCAGCGTCTCCCACAGCCCTGCGAACCGCGCCTCCATGCCTGCAAGCCTTCCGGCGTACGCGTCCAGCAGCTCGCCCTCCTCCATCTTCACCCGGTCCAGCTCGCACTAGCGCAGAACCGGCCTTTAGTGCCGGTTCGTGAAGGCCTTTAGTGCCGGTTCGCCAACCGGCACTAAAGAGTGAGGACTAAAGGTCCCCCCCCTTTTAGTACCGGTTCGTCACGAACCGGCACTAAAGTACCACCACGTGGCACGAGCCGGGCCCGTTTGCGTGTAGGGCATTAGTACCGGTTGGTAACACCAACCGGTACTAAATGTTTGGGTGTTTTTTTTTAATTTTGTGTTTTCAATTTAATTCAGTGATTGTTTTACATTATAATGAGT
>NC_057801.1:31325440-31335440 GCF_018294505.1 Triticum aestivum | reverse complement strand
TAATAGCACGATTCATGATCCTACTAATAAATAGCATCGATTACATCTAAGTTGAATGACTGTCCAAACCAAAGAGACATACGAATTCATTAAAGTTTAATTACAACATGAGCCAATCAATGTTTCAGAACTACACATCACTACTTTCGACTCGACTCATCGGACAGGAGCGTGGATGAAGCCGTCGTCTGTCGTGATGGTCATGAAATCGCGGTCGTTGTCACCCTGCATTTGTAGCGTTCCATCTATCTCATTGTTGGACGGTTGATATCTGAGGTAGAACTTCCCCGAGGTATGAAGGACATCTTGATGGATGATGTTCGTAAACTCCGACTGGATGCGAAAGAATTCTTGTCTGAGGTCCGCGTCCTGGGTTGCCGACAACCTCGCGGCCCAATCTTTGAGACTATCTGGTAGCAGAAGTTGATGATGGTCCCTTGCAATCACCCGCATGTGATGGAGGGCGTAGTAGGCATCCTTCTGACCGCCAGGCGGCTGCTTGATGCAGCAGAAATTCGTATTGTGTGAGAAGGTGTGCTTGCCGTACTTACAAACTTCCCTGGTGAAGGTGCCTCCAGATTTGGCGTAGCCGGGGAGAACATCATCAAGAACTTTCTTGACATTTGTGTAGTCTATCTTGGAGTTACGGTTCGGGTCGAAATACGTGGCCATGGAATATTTCGGGCTTAAGAGGATGAGTGTGCAATGTGTGTCACTGCACAGAACACGGAATGTTAGAAAAAAAAGAATGATCGAAATCTAAGAAATCATATGTTACGGGGTGGTTAAGGGATGACTTACTCGGGAAAGTAAGCCACAAGGAAGTTATCCTTATCTGGGTCTGCCAGAATGATGCCTTCGAGGTGTGAACTCGCAACTTGGCGGTCCCCAGCGCTGCTCAAGTGCTTGGCACACATGTAGAAGGGGTCGACTATCACGATGTCCGGGGTCTTGTCTCTAATGATCCGCATCTCCATACTCAGCGAAAACAGCCGAACGAAGGTGTAGTGCAGCGGATGAAGGTTAAACATAGCAAAGATGTCATCAAACCGTAGGACGATCGTACCCCCGATGTCGCCATCCACAAAGCCCTTGCCCTTTGGCACCTTGGCCACGAAAACTAGGTATGCCACATCATTCTCTCTGAGACGCCGCTTCTCCAAAGAAAGAACACTGTCGTGCAGACTCCGCATAGCACCGGTTGCAGCATTCAGTATATTTGGCGGTAGCATCGCCCTACCCGCCACATGCACCCTCCTCGAGATATCCTTAGGTGAAGGTGGCCCGTCCTGAGCATGGATCGAACTCGGTGCCGGCTGGCTCGCACCGGCGCCCTTGTTAGTCTTTCGCTTCCGTCCCTTGTTCTTGATCTCCTGTAATGGGTCCGAGTTCTGCTCACAGACCGCCTTCTTGAGCGTGTTGGGACTGATAATATTTCGCACCTCAGCTATCTGAGGCTCGGTGAAGGTGGGAGCTGGAGGCGTGTCCTGAGAACTGAACGCCAGACGACGCCTGTTGCAATTGGATTTCTCCGCCGTACCAGCTAGATCGTGGTCGTCTTGGTTGGGTTCTTGAGAAAGAGGCCCGCAGAACTCGTCAGCGTACCCATGTTCGGCAAAGTACTTATCAACTTTGGTAGATGTACCGTCGTCGTTGTCGTCGCCGTCCGGATCCTGTGCCATAGTGTTGTCCGGATCCTGTGCCATAGGGATGTCCGGCAGGTCCGGTAGCGTTGCGGCGTTCTTGCCATGGCTTGGCACCGGCACGACTGGCGGTCTTGTCTGTGGGGTGGTGTCCCCCGCCCCCAAACGAATCTGGCTCTTTGGCCAAAGCAGGGGCCAGTTTACGCAGGCGCTGAGGGTCATCTCATCTTCTTCATCGGCCCTAGAGGGTCGAATCGGAGGTAACAGCTCGTCGCAGCCTAGCAGCACCCGAACCACTTCAACCCTATACAGTATGGGTGCCATCGGATTACGGTGGAACATGCGGTTGCCCGGTTGAACGATTCTTCCCTTGGCGACATCGACTAACTCGGTGCCCACGAAGTGCAGAAGAGTGCAAGGAACGTCGGCGGCGCCCTGCGAAAACATGTACAGGGCGTCAGGATGCCCAGTCAAAGGCAAGGAGATGAAGTCATCAGCCGAGAGGCTTAGTTACCGTGATGCCGTCGAGCTCGGCTAATGTCGAGGCACCGCCAACGGCGGGCGTGCAACTGACGGAGGGGGCGCTTGCTGGCGAGGTGCCGGCCGGCGTACGCCCAGGTGCATTAAGCTCCAATGCCCATGCCGGCGCGGGAGACACGAATACCGCCTCCGCCGGAGACACCAATGGCGCCGCGGGAGACACCAATGGCGCCGCCTGCGCGCTGTGCGAGTTGCTGGACGTGAAGCTGGGAACCGGGGGAGGCCCCTGTTGGCCGCCCGCAATCCACGTCGTCAGCCCATGAATCAACGTAGGCACCATGGCGTTGAGCTTCGTTCCCAGTTGTTGTTCCACTTGCTCTTGGACAAGCTCCGGAATCCGCGCCACTTGTGCCTTGAGTTCTTCAACCTCGCACGTCTGGCTTTCCGAGCTGGTCTTTTTCTCCTTCCGCACACCAGCGGTATAGTATGACCCCCATTTTGTGGACAAGCCTTTGCCGGCCACACGACCAGCTGACGTCGACTTAGTGAGCTTATCCTTGTTTTTCATTATGTTCAACGCCCTATTTAAAGGGGTGTTGAAAGGGGAGCTCTGAGATGACCCCGCGCTACTGCTTTCAGTGTCCTGCGAAAGGAACATGAACCATTTAGAAATATTGGGGATTAATTAGAGTGCAACCATATGGAGCTAATTACGCGGGTGTGTATTCCTTACCAGAACAAGCTCAAGCACCTTGGTCTTCGGATCCGTGGTAAGCTCCTTTGTTATCGGGTCCTCCTTGTACCGGGCCCTGACATAGTTCCTGGTCTGCTTGTTACCGCTGTATTTCTCGAAGCGGGGCGGTAGGCCTTGCTCGGCACGCTCCACGTCCTCCTTGTCCCATATAGACTCCGCCACTCCGTAACTGCCGGGACCGCGTTTGTGTTCCCCTAAGTTCAACTCCCGCATTTCTTTCCCCCACTGACTTGATTCGGAGGTTGCACTGCTCTCGCACTTGATCTTGAACTCCTTGTACTCATATTTGCTCATCAAAGGATATTTCGCCTTGATCTTCTCATAACTAACACCTTTATCAATCATTCTATTCACCGCGCTTCTCCAAGTAGACAGGGCCGTGCTCATCTTCGTGAGGGCGGAACTATTCACTTTATTCCCTGAGAGGCATGTGTTTTCAAATTCGGCGGGGAACTTGTATCGTTCGTGCAGCTTCGTGAAGAGGAGGTTGCGCAAATTCCCTCGGTCCTTATGCCTAAGGTTCTCGGTGTTGATCGAGACGGTGCTCCAAAGAATGCACCCGAGCTGAACCGAGTACCCCTTGACTATATGTTTGGGCTCCGTTGGATTCCCGTCGGAGTCCACTTGAGTGAATTCCTCCTTGAGGGTGCGGAGCGCATTCGGGCGCCGGTCTTTCCTTTGCTTCTCCGGTTGGCTGCCATTTGTGTGTGCGCCGCCATCATCAGTGGTGGCATTCTCGGCGGCACCATCAGTGGTGTCATCCCCGATGCCACTAGGGGTTGTGTAATCAGGATCGGTGTCTTCCGCGGCGTCCTCATAGCGGTGAGGTTGTTCCTCCATCTCCTGGGACAGCTCCCAGAATTGCTTGCTGCCCGAACCACCGGCCTCATCGTTGTGGGCCATGTTTCGCTCTAAATAGGAAAAAAGTTTGGTCAAAAAGTTGGTTATTGTCAAGGAACAAGATCATGGTCTCATCATTTAGGGTTTGTCGACACCGAGGCACCCTAAAAGCCTAAGCTTTCATCATTTAGGATTTGTCGACGCCGAGGCACCCTAAAAGCCTAAGCATACATCATTTAGGTTCTCATCGACACCGAGGCATCCGGGGCAGCCAAGTTAAGCTTTCATCATTTAGGGTTTGTCGATGCCAAGGCACCCTAGGTTGGGCCTAATCACTTGGCACTAATCACTTGGCTCTATTGCCACCTATGTTGGGTTTATCATCTAGGGTTTATCGATGCTAAGGAGAATTCTAAGTTGGGCCTAATCACTTGGCTCTATTGCCACCTAAGGAGAATAAAGGGGCAGTTGATCCTACTTAATTAAGTACTAAGATACCCTGGCCCATGCATTCATTGCAAGTACCCCATATGTCCTATTTTTAGCAAAGTCATGCTAAAATTCACGGAAAATTTCAGCATGACCTTTGCTGAAAATAGGACATATGGAGTACCCGAATTTGCCGGAACGAAAGTTAATCAACATTCCGGCAAACTCAAGGGCCTCTCGGGGTACCTGCAAATTCATCACGACACGATGGTCGGAGACAAAACCCAGCAAACTAGCACCACAATGTGCCTCTACTTTCATATGGATGAAAAGGCCACAGACCATATGGTCCTCTGCTTTCATATGGACAAAAATCAGCTCAACTTATGTGAGCTTCCATTCCAGATCTAATAGCAGCAAGTTGTTCACTTGTAGCTGAACTTATGTGAGTTGCCTTCAAGTAAAGAAATCTGCAGTGGCACAACTGCTCTCTGAATACATTGGCAAGAAACAAAACAACACCTAGTACGATCCATCTGCTATGGCAGTATCATGCAGTTTAACTAAGCACCAACAGGTAATTATGTAACTGAAAACTTGGCGTGTACGTGTCACTTAGCTTGGGCAAGCAACATACCTCGTCCTCTTGGTTAGTCCAAACAAGCTGTATGCTGAGCCTCAACTCACCACCTGCACATTTTACAGCACCCATGAAATGAAAAACTAAACATAATTGTCAACCAACAAAACCAAAACACAAACATGACTTCAAATTTTCACGATCAGGAAGAAAAACAGGGTTTTCAACTACTATATTCAGTTGCATGGCATCAGTTGAACAGTTGAAAAAGAACAAGCTTCATTTAAATATCTTGCTGCTAACAAACATAACTAATGTCAGTACTCAAAAAATAGAGTGACCACACAGGGAACAAACAAACTATTCACTTTTTATTTCTTCAGAATTGGACCAGACAGAGAACAACTCCTTGGAAGCAAACTGAAACCATGCTGAAACTATACTGAAACCATGCTGAAACTTTACTGAAACTACTCCTTGCAATCAAACTGAAACTACTCCTTGGAAGCGAATTGTCTTGGAAGGAGTATTGTGTGCACAAATCTACTCCAACTAGTTGCTTTCACTTAGAAATTGTTAGCACAAACAGCATGAGTCATTCTTCAGACCGTTACAAATAGAAACAATGGCAACCACGGTTAAAAACCAACAATCCTATATATTATTCTGAAACTTGATATATTGAAATCACTTAGCACTCTCTTTATGTGTTCATTCAACACTTAAAATTGAGGAAAATAATACCAACTAGGATCGGTATGACCTTCGTTTTTCATTTTCTGTATGATCAATTAAATCTTCTGCAAGCTTATATGAAAAGGTTCAGCAACTTGAAACGTAACTCTTGCTTGGTGTTCCAAATCATTTCATTTATATTTTAAATAACAATAGGAATTATTTCATAATAGAATTTACCCGATGGGGGCGACGGGTGCATCCGACAGAGGGGAGAACGGGTGGGGGTGGAGGAGGCTCACCACTATTGCAAACCAAACAAGTAAGCAGAGCACATGTATATATCTGTATCACTGTCTTGGAGCCAACAAACGCCTCAATTTTTCTCCAACCGTGATCGAACCTGTTACGCAGAAACACAAACAGAGAGATACATGTAACTAACGAGGACAGACAGACAAGGTAACAAGAACTCCACAGCTCAATTAAGCCTAAGCTTCTTCTTTCACTCTCCTGCATAAAGTTATTGTTACTACCTGGGAGGGATTATATGCTTGTTTACAAGTACTAATACCATTTTTTAATATAATCTTCATTCTCCTGTTTTTTCTTTTCTTACAAGTGTTGATGCCAAAACATTGCAACCCTGTAGTTCAATATCAGAGTCAAAATTGACCTACATGATTGTTTACCACTACTAAGACATGGATCTAATAGCTATCTCCCCCCTTGTTCCTCATGCCTTAGTTGAATTCAGAGAAGAGAGAGCTCAGATCCTAGAACAGGGATCTCTCTGGAAGATATGTGTTAAACAATTTCGGCCAGTATAACCAACACAAAGCTCATGCTCTCTCGAATTGCAGATAAAACAACTTAATCTGCAATTTGCTAACATGTTTAAACCAAAACATTTGCTCATGAAAAATATTCAACCTACAATTTGTAAACAATTGCCCTTAGAGGCATTATCACAAACACCTATCAAGCACAATCCTCTAAAATCACGCAGCAAGCAAGAAATAACTATCATTATATTCCCACAGTATCGAATCTACATCAAGTACTCATCTAGTAAAAAAATCAAGTAAAAAAATTGAACAGAGGATGCAAGAGGAAGGAGGGAGGGGGATGAGGGAAGAGTGAGGAAGGACGAAGGAGTGGTGGCTACCTGCCTACGGACTGGTCGTCGGTGTAGCTCCTGGCGGAAGCGTTGTTGGGCAGGAGCGCCTGCTCCAGGGAGGGGGCGCCGCTGGTGGGAGCGGCTGCTTGATGGGGGGAGGCGCTGCTGGGGTCCTGTACCGGCGGCGGGGCAGCGGAGGGTTCGGCCGGCTGGGCGCGCCACAGCGGCGGGCCGGTAGCGGTGGCGGCGGCGGCGGCTAGGAACCCTAGCTGTCGCGCTCGGGAGGGAGGTTGACGCTGGCAGGGCCGCGGGGGGAGGGGGACGGCGAGGGCGCGGGCGCGGGAGGAGGGGGACGGTGAGGGAGGTGGTGCTCGGCTCGAGGAGGGGGCGTTGGAAGCGAGCACGGCCGGGGACGGCGAGCGCGGGGGAAGTGGTGGTGGGTGGTGTTCAGGCGCGGGTGAGATGAAGCAGGGGAGGGATTGGGAATTTTAGTGTGGGGGAGGCATAGCAATGGCGCACCACCGAGGGGTGCGCCATAAGTACATCCATAGCAATGGCGCACCACCGAGGGGTGCACCATAAGTAATTTAATCTAGCCCGACTTGTCAGGTTATATACCACCTAACTCTATCTACAACAGAAAGTGCCCACTAGCCCGAGTGGTCAGTACGCAGCACACACACCAGGAGGTCCTGGGTTTGATTCCCAGGCTCCCCAATATTTTTTTATGCATCTTAAATCCTGTTTGATATTTATTTGTGTTTAAATATGTTCAAGCTTGTTTAAATCATAACAGTAATATTTTTTTTATCAAAACAGTAATAATTTTTTTAAAAATATATTCAAATTTGTTACTTCAAAATATCATCGGCGGCGGCGATGGAGCGGGGGAGGGTGTGGGGGGGTCCCGTTGGCGGCGGTGGAGCGGGGGAGGGCGCAGGGGGCCGGGTGCTCGTCGGCGGCGGTGGAGCGGGGGAGGGTTGCGGTGGGTCGTCGGCGGTGGTGGAGCTAGTGGGGGAGGGTGCGGGTGGGATCGAGATCGAGATGGAGGGGGAATCAAGATCGAGATGGAGGGGGATCGAGATCAAGTGTCCTCATGAATTCAAAAAGTGCCCATGAAATTTAAAAATATTCATGATATCAAAAATTGCCCATGAAATACAATCGAAAAATGAAGACTACGATTTAAATACAATCGATCTTAGCTAGCTATCTGTTCACAATCTTCTTGCCCTTCTTTTTCGCAAATGGAGTTCTTCTGTGGAACGGACGTCCTTTAGGTAGGGTGGTCCTGCTTCTTCTTGTGATGTGTGCTGCTACTTCATCGTCATTGTCATGTTTGATCTTCGGGTCACCGTGCTTGTCGAAGTCTTGCTCATTGGCTACTGCATCCATTCCGATGATCTTCCTTTTGCCTCTCCTCACGACAACACGACTGGGCTTTGACGGGTCGGTAATGAAGAAGCATTGGTCCACTTGGGAAGCCAGTACCCATGGCTCATTTTTCGCGGTGACGTTTGCGCCCGCTGTCTTGGATTTGTCTTCGGGTATAACCATGGTGGTGAAATACCGGTCTTCTTTTAGGACGCTCTTGGCCCATCTGACACGGAACATCGGGACCTTCTCTCAAGCGTAGCTCAACTCCCAGATCTCCTCGATCCTTCCATAGTATATGTCCTTGTCGTTGCCGGTGTAGGATTCCATCGTTACCCCGGAGTTCTGATAACCATCGCTCTTCATGTCCTTGTTCTCGGTGTAGAATGTGTAGCCGTTGATATCGTACGCCTCATAGGTCATCAGGTTGTGCTCGGCACCCTGTGACAAGGCGAATATGAGTTGTTCTTCCGCGGAAGAATCCTCATGTAAAGGGTACGATAGAAGCTTCTGCTTGAACCAACGCGTGAAACATGAGTTGTGCTCTTTGATTATATCTCCGTCCGTCCTCTATTGGCCTCAGTCATTGTATGTCTTCTCAGTAAAGGTTTTGTGCTCTACCACCCAAGGATCGACCATGTCTATATGTTGTAGCGCGACTAGGTTTGCTCTTTCAAAGTCGGCGAGTCGACCCTCGAAGTCGACATGCATTTCGCGGCGACCCTCACAGTGACCCCATCCAGCGAGCCTGCCGAGGTGCCTATTGACGGGCAGACCAACGGGGTTCTCGATGCCTAGATAATTCGTGCAATAGGAGATGCACTCTTCGGTCAGAAAGCCCCTGGCTATACTTCCCTCTGGACGTGACATGTTTCGAACATATACTTTGATGACACCATTCATCCTTTCGAACGGCATCATGCTGTGCAGGAATGTCGGCCCGAGTTGGATGATATCCTCCATGATATGGACCAGCAGATGCACCATAACATCGAAGAATGCGGGCGGGAAGTACATCTCAAGCTCGCATAGTATCACCACGATCTCTTCCTGTAGCCTTCTGAGTTGCCTCACGCCAATGGACTTCCGAGAGATGACGTCAAAAAAGTTTCATAGGACAAATAGCATTTCACGGACGTGCGCGTCCATGATCCCACGGATTGCAACTGGAAGTATCTGCGTCATCAGCACGTGACAGTCGTGAGACTTTATCCCGCTGAACTTCTGCTTCGCTGGGTCTAGGTATCTGCTTATCTTCCCCGCGTAACCGTAAGGAAGTTTTACTCCTAGGAGGCAGGTGAAAAAATGCTCGATCTCCTCCTGACTTAGAGTGAAGCACGCGGGAGGGTAGTCATTTCCGGTCTTCTTGGCCTTTTTGCCTTTGTGACGACTTTCTGTGTCCTGCTTCGCCTCATCATCATCATCATCATCATCATTAGCGTGAAGCTCCTTCCTGATGCCCATTGATTTCAAGTTTGCCCTTGCTTTCGGCCCATCTTTGGTCCTCTCTAGCATGTTGAGTAGGGTACCAAGCAGACTCTCGCACATGTTCTTCGTGATATGCATGACATCAAGGCTATGAGGCACACGGTGGATCTTCCAGTACGGCAAGTCCCGAAAACAGACCTCGTTTTCCATACCTTCAGCAGCGGCTCTGGCACCTTTCGCTTCTTTCCCGGCTCTGGTGCCTTTTGCTCCTTTCCCGGAAGTGGGCAGTCTTTCCAATTTTTCAACAGCTCGTACATTTCCTCGCCGCTCCTCGTACACGGGCGTTTTCGGGGTTCGGTTTCACCATCGAACAGATCCTTGTGTTTCCTCCACGGGTCATCATCGTGAAGCCACCTTCGATGTCCCATGAACACGGTTTTCGAAGACCCAGGATCTCTATCTAGCTGGCGATACGTTGTGTCATCCATGCACCTTACGCATCCAGAAAATCCGTGGACTACCTGCCCCACGAGATATCCGTAACCGAGATAGTCATGCACTGTCGTGAGTAGTGCGGCTCTCATAGGGAAATATTCTTTCTCCGCGGCGTCCCACGTATTGGCTGGCGTTTTCCACAGCGTGTCTAGCTCCTCCTTCAGCAGCCCCAGATACAGATT